>NC_071267.1:9048838-9348838 GCF_023375685.1 Ictalurus furcatus
ACTCAGATATGGGAAGGGGCTCCAAATCACGAGCGCACGCTGGATTTCTCTATACGCTCACTCCCTCATTAGAGCCGCTAGAGAAACAAAGCTTCAGATCCGAAACAGGCGGGATTAACCGTGACACATTCCGACTTAAACATCTTATAAAAATCTCTAAAAGCCACTTTCCCATGCAGGGCATAATGGCGGCACACTACTTTACTACTTTATATGTGATTTGTCTGTTTTATTTCCTTTTTCCTTTCTCCTGTACTTTATTTTTTTTAGCTACTATGCTTTAAAAGAAATCATTTAGAATTGAAATACGCTACATTTAAATTACTCCAACCGAAAAATAAAACGAAAAACACTGAAGATAAGCGAAACAGAAAGAAATGTGTAAAAAAAAAAAAAAAGAGACCGTTTTAAAGATTAAGTAAGAAAATAATAATAATAAATCATCTGCTTCCATTTAGTTTGTTATGATTATGATTATTATGTTATTTAAAAAAAAAAAAAAGATATCAGGATACCAAAGATATCTCAGAAAAGTGTATCATGACATAAAATATCACAATATTGATATAATATCATCATATCACCCAATGCTAATGTGTCTAATGTCTATTTTTAACACAACCTAGCCAATATGACCTGATTAGTCTTTTTTCACTTAAAGTCCCAGTGAAGTGCCTTGAAATGCACAGCGTTATTCAATGTGTTGACGTAATTTCCATTGAAACAGGAGGTCAGGGCGAGTTGCTCCTCCCCCTTTTTAAATAGCCAATAGAGTTTAGCTTCCTCACAGCCCGGGCTAAGCCGTACTTGACGGTTGGTACCATGGATTTTTATAATGTTGGACAATTCGGATTCTAAAGAGCATTTGACTGGACAGTAAATCTGATGCGAAGCTGAAGTGCAGAGTGAGGTCATCAAAATTGTTGATTGGTAGAGAGAGACTGCAAATTCTGATTGCATAAGTCTGCTAAATGTGAATTTCGTCATTGTTTTGGAGCGCACTCGCTTTTTTGTTTTAAAGGTCTCATACAATAGATCTACACGCATCCGCGGTCAAAAAACACTTTAACGTGCTCGTAATTTAAACTGCAGCGTTACCTTTTTCCCTCAGTGTCACAAACGACTCGTTCAATGATCCGTTCTAAAGGATTCATTCTAAACTCCTCCTTTCAAAGAGCATACTCTGCTCTGATTGGTCAGATGTCCCAGTCTGTTGTGATTGGTCTACCGCTGTCAGCGAGCAGCCGATGAAGACTAGAGGCGGGGTTTTTTGTTACAAACCTATGTAGGTTAATACAGGAAGTGAGTCTGGAATCACTAACGAATCGTTTCAGCTGTTCACAATCGGTTCCTTCTTTTTGGAGTCGATAACTCCGTTTGTCATGCGCTTTGATTTTTGAAACTTCGCAGATGTTTTCACATTCACAAACAGCTCTATAACACACTACATGAAAGGTCATATCTGAAAAACCATAATAGGTGCACTTTAACGCTAACATAGTTACACTAAAAGCCATAAAACTTCGATTTTGATTTCATGGGGAATTTAAGAAACACACAAGGACACGACTGTCTTGTGCCAATCAAAACAAATGTAAAATCATTTTTATATTAACTTTATATCAGCTTTCAGAGCCTGACAGTATTGCTTAGAATGGCATCATTGTTTTTGCGACACTGTCTCATACTTAATATAGAGTATAATAAAACGTCCGTGTGTGATTTGAACGCACTGGATGTTGGATCGGCGCCGTTTCTACTAAAAACATCGCAGCAGCTCCCTGACACGACCGAGGACGACGAACGGAGAAGCGCGGAGCCAGACTGCAGCATGGTGCACCATCTCCAGTACACAGCAGCGTTTCTTAAGCCTTTTTATCCCCACACACCTCCTCCAGTCAAATACCAAAACACCTCCTCTGTGTAAAAGAGCAGCTTACTCAAAATCTTCCCTTTCCTGCAGCAGCGACAGTAAAGGAGGAAGTTCTAACGTGGTTACTAAAATAAACTGTCATGTGCATGTTGAACAATAGCAGAGTTTCCGTAAGAAAGCCGTTCCAGTGACGCCGGCTGCTTCGAAAGAATGATTACAAAATACGTTTACTGAGTCTGAACACGCTGCGAGTGTGACAAAACCATTACGACCGCTAGCCCACGTTATGCTCGAGTCATCTGACACTGAACAGAAGTGGGAAGAAAAACACGATTAATCAGTGGAGAGGAGTGACGCTTTAACTGTTGTTTATGATATTTATGTCGTTCTTATTATCCGAGCATACGTACAGCCTATATAGACAACTCGGTCTCGGAGAAGAAGCAAAAAAAAAACAACAACCTCTCTGCAGCAGCTTATCTGCAGTTGCCTAGCAACATATCAAACTTTCACTGGAATGCTCCGTATGCTGTTCTGCCACAGCGTATTTTACCCTCTGAACCGACGCTGTTTCTATAAGATCGACATGTGACCTTTTTATTTAACATAGCGAGCTTCAGGAGTAACGTCTGCGCTTTTCACGACATGTGATTAGACTTGAAACGTCTCCTCGTCTCTGCGAACGCTGATTGTTTTTAGGTGGTGAATTCTTTCCACTTCTGAGAATAACCCTAACCCTTACGTTTGCTGAGAAGATGGAGAACTTTCCCGAAGTGGATAATACTCAATAAGTAAATTATTCATATCCGTATTATTCTTACTCAAATAGGTAGTTCTAGCGGTTAGCTTGGTTAAAATGCGCTGTGGCAGAACGTCTCGTACGTCTGATACGTATCCTCGCACCAGAACATTGATATTAAAAGTTTTGAAGGTGCTGGCCATGTTACATGTGCAATTTTTTTTTTTTCTTCCGTGAGACTGAGTTGATGTACGTTATGCCCAGGTAGCTTACTACTAAATGAACCCTTGCTAGCAGTACACTGGTGTTCTATTCACTTCTCTGGCATTTGTCAATCAGTATAAACAAAGGAATTACTTTACTGCCTCAAGTCTGTTATAAGATTAGTCAGGACACTGTTGGGTTGCTGTGTGTAGAGTATCGTGACTCTGTGGCCCTGTTTACACGAGTGCGTTTTCGTTATATAATGAAAACGATCCTCGTCCACACTGGCGTTTCCACTGTGTTTCAGACACGATCTCCGTCCACACTACACGACCGAATACGCATGACCGTTCATGCACACTGGGCATGCGCGTACAAGTGTAAACAGGAAGTTGGTTGCTAGTCCAAACCGGCGTTCCATGGAGGTCTTACGCCGCTCGAAATGAGATTCGTTGCTGATCGCTCGAATCGTAGCTCGCCTCTTGCGCATGTAGGCAGCTGCAGTTTTATAAAATACAGAATCGAACTGCACAATGGCTGCTGAGAATGACCACAAAGCCAGCGAAGCTTGCGGTTCAGTCTCCGTGTTGTTGTGTATACGATCAAGGTCGCGTAATGGGCGTATGGTAGGGGCTTGGCGAATCAGGGGAAGATACGCAATGATCCAGAAGAACCAATCAGGGGGCTAATTAGCTTGTGTTAAAAGATACATGCAGGTGTATGATTATACTATGGCTTTTCAAAGTGGTACTTAGCCACAAAAGCAAGTCGCTTTCTTGGAAATGTTAATTACTCTCAGTGGAGAATGTTTCACATTTCCTGCTTTTTTGGCGTGACGACAACGTGTATGTCAAGTGGACACGCCCGTCTCTGTAATCCGTGATGTAATATATAAAACGTAATCATGACAGACGGTGTTGTCTGACAAAATTACATAACAGACGTGTACGAAATAGTTGCGTTCGAATATTTCTCACACAATGATCCTGAACATTCCAACAATGTGTGGATATTACTCATGAGCTGAACTTTAACCCTTAAGGTTATTGCTGTATCACTGTAAATGTTGACTGTGATAGTTTTCTTTATTGGCTAATAATTAACACAGTACTTTTATTGAACAAGATTTCTGAAGAACAACTTCCTGAATCCACTGCGACATTATGTGCTAAAATACTGTTTTATCTATATGGTCTATATGATCTATATTATCCATATGGTCTAAATGATCTATAGGGTCTATATGGCCTATATGATCTATATGATCTGTATAGTCTATATGATCTATATCATCTATATGGTCTATATTATCCATATGGTCTATATGATCTATGTGGTCTATATTATCCATATGATCTGTATGGTCTATATGATCCATATGATCTGTATAGTCTATATGATCTATATGGTCTATATTATCCATATGGTCTAAATGATCTATAGGGTCTATATGGCCTATATGATCTATATGATCTATATGATCTGTATAGTCTATATGATCTATATGGTCTATATTATCCATATGGTCTATATGATCTATGTGGTCTATATTATCCATATGGTCTGTATGGTCTATATGATCTGTATGGTCTATATGATCTGTATAGTCTATATGATCTATATGATCTGTATGATCTATATGATCTGTATGGTCTATATGATCTGTATGATCTATATGTCTGTATGGTCTATATGATCTGTATAGTCTATATGATCTATATGATCTGTATGATCTGTATGGTCTATATGATCTGTATGGTCTATATGATCTGTATGATCTATATGATCTGTATGGTCTATATGATCTGTATGGTCTATATGATCTATATGATCTGTATGGTCTATATGATCTGTATGGTCTATATGATCTGTATGGTCTATATGGTCTATATGATCTGTATGATCTATATGGTCTATATGATCTATATGATCTGTATGGTCTGTATGGTCTATATGATCTGTATGGTCTATATGGTCTATATGATCTGTATGGTCTATATGATCTATATGATCTGTATGGTCTATATGATCTATATGGTCTATATGATCTGTATGGTCTATATGATCTGTATGATCTATATGGTCTGTATGGTCTATATGATCTATATGATCTATATGGTCTGTATGGTCTATATGATCTGTATGGTCTATATGATCTATATGATCTGTATGGTCTATATGATCTATATGATCTGTATGGTCTATATGATCTATATGATCTGTATGGTCTGTATGGTCTATATGATCTATATGATCTGTATAGTCTATATGATCTGTATGGTCTATATGATCTATATGATCTGTATGGTCTATATGATCTATATGATCTGTATGGTCTGTATGGTCTATATGATCTGTATGATCTATATGATCTGTATGGTCTATATGATCTGTATGATATATATGGTCTGTATGGTCTATATGATCTATATGGTCTATATGATCTATATGATCTGTATGGTCTATATGATCTGTATGGTCTATATGATCTATATGATCTGTATGGTCTATATGATCTATATGATCTGTATGGTCTATATGATCTGTATGGTCTATATGATCTATATGATCTGTATGGTCTATATGATCTATATGGTTTGTATGGTCTATATGATCTATATGGTCTGTATGGTCTATATGATCTGTATGGTCTATATGATCTATATGATCTGTATGGTCTGTATGGTCTATATGATCTGTATGAACTATATGGTTTGTATAGTCTATATGATCTATATGGTCTGTATGGTCTATATGATCTATATGATCTGTATGGTCTATATGATCTATATGATCTGTATGGTCTGTATGGTCTATATGATCTGTATGGTCTATATGATCTATATGATCTGTATGGTCTATATGATCTATATGGTTTGTATGGTCTATATGATCTATATGGTCTGTATGGTCTATATGATCTGTATGGTCTATATGATCTATATGATCTGTATGGTCTGTATGGTCTATATGATCTGTATGAACTATATGGTTTGTATAGTCTATATGATCTATATGGTCTGTATGGTCTATATGATCTATATGATCTATATGGTCTGTATGGTCTATATGATCTATATGATCTGTATGGTCTATATGATCTGTATGATCTATATGGTCTGTATGGTCTATATGATCTATATGATCTATATGGTCTGTATGGTCTATATGATCTGTATGGTCTACATGATCTATATGATCTGTATGGTCTATATGATCTATATGATCTGTATGGTCTGTATGGTCTATATGATCTATATGATCTGTATAGTCTATATGATCTGTATGGTCTATATGATCTATATGATCTGTATGGTCTATATGATCTATATGATCTGTATGGTCTGTATGGTCTATATGATCTGTATGATCTATATGATCTGTATGGTCTATATGATCTGTATGATATATATGGTCTGTATGGTCTATATGATCTATATGGTCTATATGATCTATATGATCTGTATGGTCTATATGATCTGTATGGTCTATATGATCTATATGATCTGTATGGTCTATATGATCTATATGATCTGTATGGTCTGTATGGTCTATATGATCTGTATGGTCTATATGATCTATATGATCTGTATGGTCTATATGATCTATATGGTTTGTATGGTCTATATGATCTATATGGTCTGTATGGTCTATATGATCTGTATGGTCTATATGATCTATATGATCTGTATGGTCTGTATGGTCTATATGATCTGTATGAACTATATGGTTTGTATAGTCTATATGATCTATATGGTCTGTATGGTCTATATGATCTATATGATCTATATGGTCTGTATGGTCTATATGATCTATATGGTCTGTATGGTCTATATGATCTATATGGTCTGTATGGTCTATATGATCTGTATGGTCTATATGATCTGTATGGGTCGTACCATGTATGTGGTACCCTTTTGGTCCTCAAGATAATTGCAGTGAGTGTCAGGTCGGTGGGTTCGTTGAAGAGAGTGGTCAGAGGAGAATGGTGAGACTGTTTTGAGCTGACTGGAAGGTTTCAGTAACTCAAATAAATACTCTTAACCACCGTGGTGAGCAGAAAAGCATCTCAGAATGCACAACACGCCGAATCTTGAGGTGGATGAGCTACGACAGCGGAAGACCACTTCAGGGTCCACAGGTTTCCCGTCAGCCATGAACATGACTCTGGGGCTACAGCTGACACAATCTGGACAGGTGAAGATTGGAAAAAATGAGCAGCTGATGTGTTCGCAATCTTCTACTGTCCAGAGCGGAACATAACAGAGTGGGAATTAGCCAGTGTTGACTTTAATCATTTTGAATAGCGCTATATAACGAAATGTAACCGATTTCAATGCTGAATGTCGTCATAAAACGTTCAAGAAGAGTCAAAATGAAGAGGAATGAAGAAACCAGCTTGGAAATCAAATTGGTTGAAAATGATGTTTTACATTTAACATGAAATGTTTGTTTGTTTGTTTGTTTTTTCATTCAGAGACAGAGAATGCATGTTATATACTGACGTACTTTGAACTCCGAAACGTCTGCAGCCGTACTGATAACCCGAGATTAAAGCCTAAGATTAGAGGTGTCAGATCTGCCAAATGGTGTCTAATGCTTCGAAACCAACCGTCTAGCGTCGGAAAACAAAATCCGCTACTGCGACTGTAGTCTCGTGACTACCTTCTTCTTTCCTTCCCAATGCAAAGCACCTGCTTTACACACGCTGACATTTCACCTAATAAGAGTGTTACCCTTCTGCCCTCCTATCTTTGCATACTCATTTGAACTAGTCAAATTGCTCTGTTAAGATGCCATGCTAGCAGTTGCACGGCGCAGTGATTACTGTGCTTTTGCATAATTAGCATAGCAGCCGTACTCCTGCCCAGCAGACAGTAGCACGGCTTATCTCCAGACAAAACACTACCAATCCAGGCCTTGATATGCTCAAGTGAGAGCTGTTGTTGTTTCACAGACTGAACACTCCTCCCTGATCAATGCAGCAGTGTAATCTTTACCTCCTACTAAAGCAGGAGGATTAACGCACGATGACTGATGGGAGTGAATAGTGCGGTAAAATCTGTTCCTTTGATTGTGGGGACACGCAGCCGGCTAATCAGTCTGCCAGCTTCCTGACACACTAGCATGAACGTGGGCACAGATTTGCAAACCAAGCAAATCTCCACAAGCCTGGACACTAGTTACCTGGATTCTGGGTTGTTGTTTTTTTTTTCTCCCCCCAATCAAATGCAATCGGATGTAACTTAAAAGTAACGGACACATTTAAAACGATTAATAAGATGATCTAGAAATGGAAAACAGCGAGCACTGACAAACATTTAATAGGCGTGTAGTATATTGTGAATATAATGCTTTAACATTATGTCTTCCTCTCTCACTATTCAGCAGCTTATAAACTAGCGCTTAATCCAGCGCACCCTATTATTCAGCGTTTTAGTGTTATCTTTACCGTGCTTCGACAGATCATTTCGCTTCAAACATAACTTCAAACACGAAACCGATGAGCTCACGAAAAGATCGTGTACGCGGCATGCGTCCGTGTGTGCTTTCGATTCGCTATTTTGATTTAAAATAATGGCGAGTTATTTTTCTTTATTCGACGTGTTCTCTTGTAAGGAAAAACGTGACCACGGTGTCAAGGATGATGTTTTAAGTGCTTTAAGTGTTCGGAATTTGATCCATAAAGAATGAATGCGTCTCTGATCAAGATGCTGCCTCCTCCAATGGCTTTTAAAAGAGACGGTCAAAATAATTAGCAGTGTCGTGTTTAGGTGTATAATATTGAGCATAAATGGCACTCCGTTGCTTTTTGAGTGTATTTACAGCCCATTAACATGAATTTCAGTGTGACATATTGTGGTTGGATCAATATGTCAGATAGTGATGCTGGACTTAATACTACAGTACTCTTGGCTCAAGACTTAAAGGGGTAGTTCACCCAAAAAATGAAAATTCTGTCATCGGTTACTCACCCTCATGTCGTTCCGAACCTGTAAGACTTTCGTTCATCGAGACATTTTTAATGAACCCTGGGAGATTTCTGTCACTCTGTTTATAGTCCAGTAAGCAAAACTTTCAAGCTCCTGTGACAGACTGTTAATTTATGTGGGAACTATCCCTTTTAAGTCCGAAGACAGAATTCTCCGAACATATCTGAGAAAAGATGTTTTCCTCATAACTCTCTGGATAGCACTTAAACCCATAGTTATGTCGGAGGTGTACGATTTCAGTATCCTCACTACACGTGCTTAACTTAACTGTGAATACGGTGAACAGGAATCCTTTGGCAAAAAAAAAAACAACCCCAAAAAAAGATACAATTACTTTTCAAATAAGAAATCTTCTGCGGTTTGTGTGTTACAAACGCACAGTGTTGTGTTAACGAATTAAGGCCTAAATAACGTACTAAATAACGTATACTTCGTTAAAACTACACTGACGATCAAAAATCGTTTTCGAGAGGCTACTGGAGCTAGATCGGCGACATGAACACGTCAGAAATAAACCAAGACTGGAAAAGTTACAGTGCACTTTCTTCTTGGCTGAAGCGAAGGGAAAGTATGAAGAGGAACTGAGTGCTGAGTTCTGAAACCCCACTCACCTGACCCAGAAATCCCTGCTCTAACACCCGACTCTCCATCGGCCACACACACACACACACACACACACACACACACGCACCAATGCTGCACTGTTGCTACTACACAGCAACAACAGCTCAAGAAACCGTACAGACAAACAAACACACACGCATATACACACACAGGATGTTATGTGTGTGTGTGTGTGTGTGTGTGTGTGTTTGAGCACAATGCACATGTAAAGACAAATCCCTGCTTTGCTGAACTGGCACACTAGCAAGTAGGTAGCCCAGTGCACAGACACACACACACACACACACACACACACTGCAGGAGACTGAGGGATAAGCCTTCTTCATCTCCATCTGCAAGGCTCAGAGCTGCAGCGTCCCACAGGCTTGTTATTCTCTTGCTCTTTTCTCTCGCTCGCCCTCATTTCTACGAGTCCACCGTTCCATTTCACACCTCGATCCAGATAAGGAGAGAGACAGAGAGAGAGAGACGGAGAGAGAGAGACAGAGAGCGAGAGCGAGAGAGAGACATAAAGTACAAAATGTCTCCTCCACTGGAGTCTTTGTTCTCTTTTTTCTTTTTTACTGGGAAAATAATGTTGGTGAGACGGTGAGGCAGCGTGAGCGACGGAAGCGCCGGTTTGTTCACTGGTTGTTGTTGTTGTTGTTGTTGTTTGGCAGAAATCGGAACATGATGAAATCCGTCTGATTGTGTCAGACAATCTGTGCCATTAGGCAGCGAGGGACAGACAAGAGAGCCTTTGTTCTCTCTCTCTCTCTCTCTCTCTCTCTCTATCTCTCTATGCAGCACTGCAGCTCTCTACATCAGTCACCATGACCTTCAGCACACACACACACATTATAAATTATAGTGCTAAGGCATAAGTTAAGGCTGAGTACCTGCAAGCCCTGGCATCAGATTATTAAGGCTCCATCAAATAAACACCATTTAGATGCTACAGTAACATTAATAATTAAATCCATTATCAACCAGAGCAAAGACTCTCACTCTCCTACACCGAGAACCCAATCAAATCATTCTCTGCAGTGGAAATGACAGCGTACTCACTCTATTTCACTTCGATTAGACTCTATTTGATGCATTTTTCTTTTTAAATAAACGTACACATATTACAAGGCTGGATCATATAGCGAGTGAGTCTCCGCGAGATCCTGCTGTTCACCTGCTATCGGTTATGTACAGCGCCATATAGAATGTGAGGCTCCCACCGGTTTCGAAGCTGTACCTGACCATACGTAGTTTTCCACCACGTGTATATGAGCCAAAGGATGTTTAGTGGCAGACAAAATCCATTGATAAGGGGGAAATAAAAGGTGTCTGAGACTGATTTAAAACTGAATTAAGATCAAATAAATCAGAGGCGTACGATGTATCTCGATTTCCTCCTCGTTTGTTCAGGCTTTTGGAGACTTTAGTCTCCAAACCTGTCCCGTGTATTGATTTGTTATCTGAACGTGGTCACCTGCTTCGTGTTAGTTCTTGATAAGTTAGCCTTATTACACCTTGTCGTGTCTGAGTGTCTGAAGTCTTATCATGCATTCATGTCTGGAAGTGTTTAAGCCACGGTTCTCTAGTGCCTTGCTGTTGTTGTTGTTGTTTTAGTTTCTGACCTAGTTTTGACCTTTGCTTGTTATTCCAGGTGGATTATACTCGCTTGCTGCTGCCTGTCTGTGCTTTGACCCGAGTTACGGAGTCGGTTTTTGGACACCTGACCATCACACCGTTATGTGTTTCCTTCCTCAAAACGTTTGGAAGCACAAAACTGTGCCGAATGCTACAGTGTTACAATTCCCCTTCGCTGGAAATAAGCAGTACGAACCTGTTCCAGCACGGTCATGCCCCTGTGCACAAAGCGAGCTCCATGAAGACACGATTCATTTCTCGAGTGTCCTGATGTGAACCACAGCCCCTCCTCTCCTAACATCAGAGCCTGACCTCACTAATGAGCAGAAATCTAGTGGAAATCCTTCCCAGAAGAGTGGAGGCTATTCAAACATCCGGAACGGGATGTTCAACAAGCACGTGTGAGCGTGAAGGTCCACAAACTTTTCACCTTATAGTATATTTGCCCAAACGAAGAACCACCGTATATACTCATTACACGTTAATTCATAAAGCTTGTTTCTTTATTGTTGCAGCAGTTGACTGATCTGTGATTGTTAATAAATACGGCTTACTTGCTTGCTGCCAGCTGCCTGTATTGCCCCGGGGGAAGGGGTTTGTGTGTGGGGGGGTATTAGAATACAACCAGTTGTCACGCTAGCTCTCTGCTGCTCGTTCCATCCTGTTCGACGTCTTTGGCAAAGATATTTTTCATGTTTAATCTCAGCGTTACTTTGTCCGAGTGCGACGGATGTCGTGATTGTAATCGACTTCACGTGTTCAACGAAGAAAAAACAACAACAACAACAACCTCTTAGCGTTTAAATATACTTACGTATTCAGACAACTTGACCAAGTGGCTTTATTATAAAACCCTGCAGGTGCGTACAAACAAAAATAACCACAGCAGCAGGAAGGTTTCGGTTTTTACTTCAGAACAGGAGCAAAAATAGCTACTTGAAGTGAAAAATAGATGGTAGAGCGTCAGTGCTCGGCTGCTTTCACCACCCGGACGACCTTGATATCAAGATTTTTTAAAAAAAACAACAAAAAACACCTATTAATATTATTAAAATGAGTCTGTTCTACTAAATATTATGACTTCAAAAATAGATACTCACAATAGCACTGATATTAACCCTTTAAAAGCTCGGTGAACTTTTACCAGGGACGTTAACCTGTCTATTTTTTGATCTGACCGCACGCAAACATGGTGGTGTGGAAATAATACGTGCATGCGTGTGTGTGTGTGTGTGTGTGTGTGTGTAAGAATAGCTAGCATTCCAGCAGAAGGGGGCTCTGTGTATCTATCGGTGCCTGACGGCTTGGCTGATATTCAGAGACGGTGAGCAGGGAGTATGGAGAGTAACCACGCTTTCTGAACGATCTCTCGAACGTGCACATCGCTGTGAAGACTCTGTGAAGATGTGAGCACAAATAAGTGCCGATAGGCATGCCTCTGACAGCTCTGTCTATCAGTACGCCTGGTTTCTAAATAAGGAAAAACGCACTCTCTCTCTCTCTCTCTCACACACACACACATACACACACACGGGCTGCACCACACCATGGAGAACAGGTATTGTATAAGGCATGTGAGCCATATTCAGGTTTGCAGGAGATATTTATGATGATATGGTTGCTGTGTATCTGCTGCGGGTCCTCACTCAGGCACTCCGGCTACAGTACATGCCGCAATAACAGGATTATGAATGGCACAGACAGAGAATAAAAAAAAAATTCTTTTTTTTTAAATCCCAGTCCAAAGCCCAGAAGCATGGCTATCTCGTGCAGCCATCAGTGGACCCGCTTTAGAGCTCGCTAAGAAATCACTTCGGTTTAGACACTCGCTCCTTTGTATCCATGTCAACGGATGTATGAATATGTAGCGAGCCTAGCCAGTTCGTGTGAGAGAGAGTGTGTGTGTGTGTGTGTGTGTGTGCGCTTTCCTGTCATATGGGAAAACAAGGCAGTCTATGTGAGGTCTTATGCTAGTGTTTTCAAATCACGTGATCGCACCATATTTGGGAGTGAATCTCTGGCTTCGCTGCACAACATGATTGGAACTAGAGGTGTAAGATGGCTGAAATGACTCTTCTTACTCCAGACTGAATCAACAGTACCAAGAAAAGCTGAAAAACTCAACTGTACCCAAACTGCTGATTTGAAACATTTTACACTTATGGCAGACGCCCTTATCCAGAGCGACTTACGTTTATCTCATCTATACAGCTGAGCAGTTGAGGGTTAAGGGCCTTGCTCAAGGGCTCAACAGTGGCAGCTTGGTGGTGCTGGAGTTTGAACTCACAACCTTCCAATTGGTAGTCCAACGTCTCATCCACTGAGCTGCCACTGCCTCATAAACAATGTGACGTCACATGAAACACAAGGCTAGCTTAGTACTGGGCTTGCAAAAAAAAATATATATATATATATATATCACAAGAGTATGTTATGAAATGGCGTCTGAACTCATTTCGATCTGCAGTGTCTGTATTATTGCCTGCACGAGCTCGGCGGCAGTGTGGCAGTTTACGTATCAATTCACGTGACCCTTCGAGGAGAATAGATGCGGACAGAACGTGAGCAAAAGAGTCTTTCGCACCTGCGGGAGCTGAATCAGAGTGTAACTGATACTTTTGTTTCCTTTGCTGGTTGCTTTGGTTTCCCACAGCACATAATAAAAACTGAGGGGCGTGTACGGAAGGAAACACGAACCTCTTTCCTTTATAGGTACAACGTACGATGACCAAAAAAAAAAAAAAAACCCCACAAATCAGATAAACAGACCTTTGCCAAAATGCAATCACGAGATGTCCGAAAGCACCCTTACACATGCTCACAACTACCTAGTTAGTTGTATGAAACAAATCAAATAGGTATTAAGAATAAAGAGACTCAAGTAAAGTTATTTTGCTCACCAAGGTATTTCAACCAAAATGACTCACCGCTGACGAAGAACACACTCCGAGCGCTGAGATGACTCATTAAAATGGTTCATCACCCAAACAGTGACTTTCTAGTGTAAATGCATTTCAAGCCAGGTCAAGAAAAGCCTAGTCAGGCTGATTATCACTCCATCACTCCAATCCAAGCCAGCGTGGTGGAAACACCATCTCCAGAGGGCCTCCACCTCTGCGGCTACGAGCGAGCTCTCTTGAGGAAAGCGCGATTAATAATTACATCAACTACTGTCAGGAAAGCCCTGGGAGGACGTCCTTCTAAATATGCAAAACAATTAACGGCTCGTTTTATCAACGGGTTAAAGCGATTATGCTTCGGAACTCCAGAGAGGATTCGTCGAATTCACACTAACGCTGGTGGTATACTTCAGGAGATAGAGACGGTGGGGAGACTTTCTAGGTCTTTCTAGGACTCTCCACGCCACCAGGAGGCGTGGATCACCAGGAGGCTATGAGATCGCGGCCTCAAGCAGATTAAGAGACAACAAACGGCAAAGCCTGCAGAGGAAAATGTACGTAGCAGAGAGTGGAGGTCTCTTTGGTGGGAACAAATGAAAAATAAATGGATTAGAGACGGAGAAGGAGGGCGTTATGTTCGTGTCTGCAGAATGGACTACAATGCTGTATTAATACAGTATTAATCTGTATTAATACAGACCGAATGGAGAACGGTTGGCTTTCCATAGAACATAAAATATTCATTTTATTTTCGTTTTCGCATTTATGCGGAAACCCCGTTGTTACGGACGTGATATCTCTCCGTGACGGTTCTGAAAAGCAGCTGTTACGCCACGGCCAGCAGAGGGCACTGCGGCACGGCTTCTGACTGGTCACGTGACTCTTTTGTTTTCGTTTGCTTCCTGCTTGGACATTGATTTAAGTCTGATCATGTCTCTGATTTGCCCCAGGTGTCCATGTTTTGGTTTGATTATGTTGACTATTTAAACCCCTCGGTGAGTGCGCACTTCGCGCAGTATTATTTGGTTTACATTTGTCATGTGGAGGGAGTATGACGGTATGTGCTAACGTGTAGCATGCTAGCGGTCGTAGCTAGATGTCCAGAGTTTGTATAGTCAGTAGAGACCGCGCTCCCTGTGTTTGTTTGTCTGCTAATTAATAAAGACTTTGACCTGCACCTGCATCCGCCTCCAGTCCCGTTTCGTAACAGCAGCACTTACCTGACTGTGGAAAAGCGTACAAAATGCTTTAAGAATTTTAACAGAGACCTCTAGTGGGTATTTAAACCACCAAACTTTGACCTCTGAGACATCAGTACGGTGAGGCTGCACAGTGAGTCGACTCTAAACTGAAATCACAATAACGCAAGTGGTTCTGGATTATTTACGACCTGAGTTCACAGCGTCTCTGATGCCGTTGAGGTGTAACCAGCGTGACGTTGTTTAAGACTCAGATTAGAGAGCGTGAATTTGGTGTGTGCATGAGACCACGAAACGTAACTGTAAGCTATATTAAATATTGATCATATCGGAGTTCGACTCGCCGGTTTCCCCCTACAATCCAAAGACATGCAGGTCAGGTGACTCTGTGGCCCTGTTAACACTGGAGCGTTTTCGTTATAAACGGCGTTTTAAAATGAAAACGATCCTCGTCCACACTGGCGTTTCCGCTGTTTCAGAAACGATCTCCGTCCACACTATACGACCGAATACGCATGTCACATGACCGTTCATGCACACTGGGCATGCGCGTACAAGTGTAAACAGGAAGTTGGTTGCTAGTCCAAACCGGTGTTCCATGTAGGTCTTACGCCGCTCGAAATGAGATTCGTTGCTGATCGCTCGAATCGTAGCTCGCCTCTTGCGCATGTAGGCAGCTGCAGTTTTATAAAATACAGAATTGAACTGCACAATGGCTGCTGAGAATGACGACAAAGCCAGCGAAGCTTGCGGTTCAGTCTCCGTGGTGTTGTGTATACGATCAAGGTAGCGTAATGGGCGTATGGTAGGGGCTTGGCGAATCAGGGGAAGATACGCAATGATCCAGAAGAACCAATCAGGGGGGCGAATGTGGGCGAAGCCACGCCTTTGTTTTGGTCTGAAACGTGAGCCCGGAGTTTTCAAACTAAAACGGGCTCTTCGGCGTTTCCAAAAGTCTCCGTTTTCGAGGGTCGGAAACACCGGAGTAGCGTAGACGACAGGCGTAACCGTAGCAACAGTTATGCGTTTTAAAACGAAAGCACACTAGTGTAAACAGGGCCTGAGACACTAAATTGCCCGTAGGTATGAGGGCATGTTTGTGTGTTATCTACGGCACGAGACACAGGGATGCAGCATCACCGTGACCTTACAGAGGACAAGCATGGTGGAGAATGGATGGAGGGATGGAGGGATGGATGGTTGGAGAGATGGAGGTATGAATGGAGGGATGGATGGAGGGAGGAAGGATGGATGGAGGTATGAATGGAGGGATGGATGGATGGCGGTATGAATGGAGGGAGGGATGGATGGATGGAGGTATGAATGGAGGGATGGATGGAAGGATGGAGGGATGGATGAATGGAAGGATGGAGGGATGATGGAGGTATGAATGGAGGGATGGATGGATGGATGGAGGTATGAATGGAGGGAAGGATGGATGGAGGTATGAATGGAGGGATGAATGGAGGGAAGGATGGATGGATGGAGGTATGAATGGAGGTATGGATAGAGGGATGGAGTTCAAATCACAATCGCGTGTCAAAATGATCGCAATATTATGTTTTGTGTCGAAACGATCGCGCTGTTTTCATCCTATTTGCGCGGTTCGATGTGCACTCGAGAGTGGAGATAAGCACAGTGTTCTGCTTTGTGTCAAAATGATCGCTAGTAGCATTAACGATTTCAGCAGTTACGTTTTAACCACCTCTAATCATGGATGTCATTTGGATTCTCTCTCAGACACACTCACGTTTATTCAAATACTGTAAGAACAATGACATTGCGGTGATCTTTAACTCCCCATGCTGCTCTCGTCGTTGTTCGAAATTGAATTACTTGTATGTTACTAGAATAAATTACATGTCTAGAATGTTCTGATACACAGTGATCCAGAAACAGACCGCAGTAATACAAGTCCGTCATCTGACAGCAGCGTCGCGGTAAACGAGTGCTGTTTACGGTGCACACGATTCAACATGAAGCGTCCGTATCGGTCACGTCCGTAACGCGTTATTACGGCTGTTCAGAGCAAAGACGGGAGATGAGTTGTTGATCATAACTAGCATGGACATAATATACCTTTGTACAGAACGGTATCTGTATAAGTAACTATTATATGATATAAATTTAATCTCGAAAACGCTACGGACGTGACGCAGCACTGAAGCGTCGTGACGTCCTACATGTAGCCCTTATACATTCCAAACGCAGTGCTGTTCTCGCAAAGTGAGTGTATTTATTTCTCAGATATTTGTCCATCTTTCTGCAAAATGCTTATTGTTAATATAAAGTTTATATATAAAACAAATCGTTTTGAGAACGTGAACAATATGGCGGCTTGAAAATATTATTTTAGTATTGCTGCACACCGCGTGTGTGGTTCGATCAACACGGCGATTTCCTTCAAATTTCCATTACGGCACATTAATGCAGAGCTTAAAAAGGGGTTTGTTCTTTCGTTAAGGGCTTTCTTTTTTTTTGGTAAGCTTGACATTTGCTCGGAATTGCTCATGAGCTTTCATATCGCCTGTTACCGCATCTCTCCGGTACGTTACTGTGGAACAAAAACCACTTCAAAGTTAAGACTTTCCACAGCCTGCTGTTGAGAGGACATCCTGCGGGAGGGCTGTCTCTCTGTCCTTCCTTTCCCCTCTGACTCAAGTCCAAACTCTCTGCTCAGACGAGCGGCACTTCATTTCTCGTTAATATCACTAATGGTTATACGAACACGGTTCCTGGTGAAAAGCTCGTCATCGTCAGCCTCCCGGTCTGGGCTGCTCGTCCTGCAAGCGAACGCACAATGAAAGCACGTAGGGATGGATACTGGGATGGAGCGGACGCCCGGGCCGAGATCCAGTTCTTGTTCCCCCCGTGGCGCTGCGAGTGGCTCTTTATCGTGCAGCGCTGTGCTGCAAGCCCTGTCAAACTCATCATCCTGTGCGCTCGAGCTCTGGCGACCGAAAATGAGGTCAGTTGGAAAAAAAATGAAAAGTGAAACTATGAATAATGTAAAGATACCGCAGCGAGGGTATTCTCAGAACAAGGTATTTTCAGTCCGTCGTCTCGGAACGAAAATGGAAATAAACATTTTAGGCAAGTTGACGGGAAAAAAAAAAACCCTCTCTCTTTCTATAAATATATACGGTCATCTAAACACAGTGAAGAAAATGACAGAAGGCCAGAATACTTTTTTGAGATTTGAACCTAGCATGGGCCTCGTCTAAACATCATACTGAGGAGATTAAAACACTGCACTGGGTCACGGCTAAAACCCTCGAATACCACCGATGGACACGTGCTGCCAAGTCTAACTGGTAATTACACACGTGAGCTCACGCTGAACTTTTGTTCTTGATAGTTTTTTGCAAGTTTGAATCAGTACTGACGGAGTTCTGAGTGGCCCTTCGTATCAAATACCAGCATGCTCACAGTAACCAAGCATATGAACTTTTTCCCACCAGTTTTCTCTCTGATTGAATCTTTCCACCCACCGGTACGGCAAACGCTTCTTAGGGCAAAACCAGCAAGCAGACGTTAATGCACACGTTCAAGCTGTACAAGTTCCTTCACTGGAACTAAAAGACCCGGACCTGTTCCATCAAGACGGTGCCCCTGTGCACAAAGCAAGCTCCATGAAAACCCGGTCTGCCAACGTTGGACTGGACGAACTAGAGTGTCCTGCCGCAGAGAGCCCTGACCTCAACCTCTGGGATGAACCGAATGAACCCCAGGCCTCCTCGCCTGACCTCACTAAAGCTCTGGTGTCCGAATGAGCTCCAAAATCTAGTAGGAATCCTTCCCAGAAGAGTGGTGTTTTACTACTATAAAAAAAAAACCAAAGCCGGACTAAATCTGGCGTGGGACGTCCAACAAGCACACGAGGGTGTGATGATCAGGTGTCCACTGACTTTTGGCAATATAGTGTATTTCAAATATGATCCGGACGGTATTGGGCAAATATTAACCCGAGAAACATCTGTACTGCACCTGCGCATTCACATGACTGAATAAACAGCACTGATCCCACCGACTCGTTGACAGAGATGTACGTGCGCTGCACGCGAGAACGCGGCTAAAAATAATTGCAAAGCAATTCGGTCGAAATCAGCTTTCTTCTCTCTTCCAAGGCGGTGTGAATGCTATAAAATTAGGACAGTGCCGCGTGCCAAATAATGTCTTTCTGAAACTCTAGGCATGCCGCCAAAAAGAAATCTGTAAAACGAGAGCAGAGCCAAAAGCATCCATTAGGTTTAATGCAAGCTCTGCACCCTGCTCCTTCTTCCTAGTTCACTTCGGTCCATGTTATTGGCAGGATGATTATTATCCACGCCTGCTCTGCCAAAGCGTAGGTCGCACGCTAGAAAGGAAACGCGGGACGTCGAGCGTTAGAGCGACGTCCACGAATCCGGGTACGCGGTTTCGCTGAAAGGTTCGAGAGCGAAGGTGCGCGTGGAAATAGTGGTAACGTTTTCATGGATGATTTTGCTGGTTACACGGTAGCAGCTAAAGAGGCTTTCGGTTCTCGGGGATGATCCGAAAGTTCCTGTCTTATTAGGAGTACATCGTGGCTGAACGCCACGTTCCCACGAGCGCAGCGGCTTCGCTTCAGAAACCTTTTTGTATAATTACGCAGTGCACTTGCTGAGGCTGTACTTCAAGGCGCTTCTACACTAAGAGCGTGTTTACACGATTCAGACGCACATCAGAACAGGAGCAACTTCCTGTAGGAGAGGCGCTAGGCCTGTCACGATCACCGCTTGTGTCGGACGATATATTGCCCCAGAAATAACTGCGATAAACGATAGTATTGTCGTTTTAAAACCATTTGATGCCACTGATATAATGATGATATAAATAGCACAATAACGCAAGTACATTTCACTTTCAAAGAGCGACGCACTTTTAATTCTTAAGAATGTTCAGACATTGGACTTAAAAATTAAAAATTCGATATCATAAATAATAAAATGGGGCGCACGGTGGCTTAGTGGTTAGCTCCAGGGTCGGGGGTTGGATTCCCGCCGTGGCCCTGTGTGTGCGGAGTTGCATGTTCTCCCCGTGCTACGGGGGTTTCCTCCGGGTGCTCCGGTTTCCTCCCCCAGTCCAAAGACATGCATGGTAGGCTGATTGGCGTGTCTAAAGTGTCCGTAGTGTATGAATGGGTGTGTGAGTGTGTATGTGATTGTCCCCTGCGATGGATTGGCACCCTGTCCAGGGTGTACCCCGCCTCGTGCCCGATGCTCCCTGGGATAGGCTCCAGGTTCCCCGTGACCCTGAAGGAAGGATAAGCGGTATAGAAGATGGATGGATGGAAATAATAAAATGGACTGTAATAGAAAATTGTGAATTCTTTATGCTTCAGTTATTCACCGTCGGTGTTTTAGCGCGTTATTATGGAAGGGGCGTATTCACGACGTGACTCTAGAGCTTTACTTACGTTCATTGTGTGCAGAAGCGAGTTGTAATATTACGTTTATGCTACGTCCATGTCTGATTAATCGATTGAATTAATAATGTATGAACTGCGCGCTTTGTTGTGTCCCGCGTGAAAACGTGATGTGTTGATCCGTAACGTAAGAGCTTCGAGGTATTATTATTAAACGGTTATAATTCCAGGAAGCACGTCCCTTGGGGCAGCCGGATTAACGTGCGTCTGTGTCTGCGGCTTCGGCGATGCAGCCTGATCAAACAAACGGAGAAAGAAGCCGAGCAAGGAGTCAGAAAAATCCGCAGGTCTAACATCTGCAGCTCGGATGATGTCATGTGTTGATGTGCTGAGCGGTAACAAACACGTCCGCATCGCTCTGCAGACTTCCTCCTAGCTTTCTAAACGGAAAGCCTTTTTCTCCAACAAAACCACACAAAGGCAACTTAAGCGTGTTCGAGCTAACGATTTCTTCCAAGAGTGTACTAATATACACCTACATCATAATAATAATCTCTTTAATCATTAACAATGAAGGATGTTCATCCATCCATCCATCCATTTTCTATAGCACTTATCCTACAGGGTCAGGGGGAACGTGGAGAATATCCAAGGGAGCATGGGGTACAAGGCGGGGTACACTTACATATACATTCACACACCCATTCATACACTACGGACATGCCAATCAGCCTACCATGCATGTCTCTGGACTGGGGGAGGAAACCGGAGAACCCGGAGGAAACCCCTGCAGCACGGGGAGAACACGCAAACTCCGCACACACACACACACACACACACACACACACACAGGGCAGCAGCGGGAACCCTGGAGGTGTGAGGCGAGCGTCCTCTCGGAGTGCGGCGTAACTGAGAGACGCACTGCGCTATCAGGCCGGACGCTCGGAGAGGATGTTCATCATCGAGGCTCTGACAACGACTCGGATCATTAAAAATGCAGGCAAGAGCGTCTAGACGTATTCCCGAGTTTTATCGCCTGCCCTCCCTTCACACGCTTTGTCTTCATCATCGCCTCCCTCTTTTTCCCCGCTTTCGCAGAAGACTTTCTGGTTTGCTTCAGAATGATCAGAGGCTTCTCAATTAGAGGCGAGTGGTGTGACAAAAAAACGTCACATTTCCGCCATACCCGATGTGCATCACGAGATGTAGGTAAAACAGGATTGTTACATGAAAACCTGATCAGTACAAGATTTTCAAATCAAGTTCACATGCCAGCATTGACGGGTTAACGACGTCACTGATGTTCGCGGCGCAAAATTCGACTGAATGGATAAAAATGACAGTTCGTTATAACTTGTGTGTTATTTTATATACGGGTCTATAATTCCGCTCGCTCGAAATTATCCACAGAGATAAAGTAGTGCGATAAGATTACATTCATTTGAGTGAATTATAATCAACAGTTATTAGAGCGAGAGATGCCAGAGATTGTGCGTGCGTGTGTGTGCGTGTGTGTGAATTACCTGCGACTGTGCTGCGTCTCTAATGAATAATGAAGCTGTGAGTTTAACTGTATGTTACTATGGTTACGATGGTTTGTAGGCAGCTGACCGGAACTGCCTGTGCATTCAACGGTTAGAAACGCACGCCTTCCGGCCAATCAGAAGCGAGTATTCAGACAGACCGGGGTATAAATCATCATATTACCCAGGCTTACTTGCAGTGTATTCGAACTTGATGTTCTTCTGACTGAAAAAGTCAAGGATGAGTGATAACAGATAGCAGAACAAAGACATGTGCGATCCGTATGTGCTGTGGACCGTACGGACGAGTGTGTATCTGCCGTAAAACGCACACACACAAGAGCCTTGATAATGCATCGTGTTCAAATCCTTCCTCTCTGTGCATATACACATGCAGGACAATACGGTGTCCTGAATGCTACATGATGATGGGATTGTTCTGATTGTAAGAGCGATGTAAGAGCATCCCTCACATCTCTCGCGTTGTGCTTGCATAACAAACTCTGTAGAGATTCAGAACTTTGTTCCTGGATTGCGTGTGTGTGTGTGAGAGAGAGAGAGAGAGAGAGAGAGAGAGAGAGAGAGAGAGAGAGAGAGAGAGAGGGGACCGGCTCCTGCCTGTGTCAGCTATGTAAGTGTGTATATCCTCAGCTCTTCCAGAAGACTGGGCTCCTTCGCAGTGGCCCCTAATCCTCTCAAGTCGGTGCCATCTCAAACCCTCTGCATGTTGGACGGCTTTGAGGATCACCGATTTCATGCGTTTCAGACTTCACGCTCACGCCACGGGGCTCTCTGGAGATTGGTTCAATGAAAAGTGTGTGTGAGCGAGCTCAGACGTGACTCCAGCCATTTCTCCAGCATTCGGTAATGGGTACAATATAAGTGGTGTACCGGCTGACCGATCTGAACCCACACCCTTTTAGTTTGTGTGCATACTAACACGGTGAATTTATTTGGGTTGTGGATGATAAAAACGGGCCGGGTTTGCTACTACAATCGAACGATAAACTCGGAGAGAAAAGCCTCGGCGTGTTTATTGTGGAGACGACGTCTGTGGATTTTACAAGCTTGCGTACTCTCTGAGGTTTCATACTGTCCGTCGCATAGAAGTGCTCCTGTACTGCAGCTGGCGCTGTTACGATTCCACGGCACGTTCTGCGACAGCAGGAAAGCTGCTAAGTGCCGACAACTGTTGTTGGGAGGACATAAAGAAAAGACGAGGAACGTGAGGAACGTGAGGAAGAGGAAGAACTGCTTCTTTTGTTGCATATTTATAAAAAAAAAAAATTCATGGAAAACAGAAGTAAGACATAGGTGGTACAAGGGACCATTATATAATTCGAGGGTTGAGGATAACGAGTTTAGCATGCTTGTGAATGTTCATGACACGGCAAGCGAAGCCTCCACACGACGTCCGTTTGCTCGTATTTTTTAATGGAAGCCGACCAAAATTCAGTACGTTTACATGGACAACAATAATCCGATATGAACCCGGTTAAGACGATACTCTGATTAAGAAACTAGCATGTAAACAGCGATTATTACAGACATGTACACACCTTAATCACACTATTAACTTCGTGTGGGAGTTTTCACCGCATTTTGCGACAGGACACACACACGCGGCAGTGCTCGACCGTTTGACGACAAACAAGAGAGCACGGCTGCGTCCCAAACCGCGTACTTGCCTCCTATATAGTAGGCGAGATACATGTATTTCAGCTACTATATGTTAGGCAAGTACGCGGTTTGGGACGCAGCCCACGGCTTCAAGCAGTCGTCTATTTGCACGTATAGCATGACAAATAATTACCCGCACTTGAAGGGTTCGTCAAATTAAAAATAAAAACACCCAGAACTGTATACGGTACTATAACGAAGACCAACTGTATGTTGATACGTGAAATTCTGGAGGGAACGTCGGACGGCGTGGCGCGGGGACGTAATGACGTGTGACGTTAATCGATCTATGTTCTATAACATGTAAAACGGGTACATGCAAGGAGTATTCGAAAAGCGACTCATGTAAACACCTTAATCACAATATTGTCTTATTCAGAGTAAGGTCGATATTTAGATTTCTGCTGTCCATGTAAACGCAGTCACCGTCTCATGGAAATAAAGCTTTTCTATAATTCAGTGTTACATATTTACTTTGAGTAAGGGACACTGTTTCACGATCAAATCAAAGGGGTCATCAAAGTGTCTCTTGCAATTGATGCTGCTCACGTCTCGTGTCTGGAAATGTTCGAACCAATCAAACTGAACAGATTTAATGGCAATAAGGACAACACGCAGGTGTCAATTCCAGGTTACGTTAAAAGCATTTAAACCGTCTGCATTCCTAATACGCTCAGACGTAGTGTCACATTATTGTCGGGCTGCACCGAGCTAGAATCAAACTTCGGTTCAAATGCCACGCCCAGCCATTAACACCGTGGAATCAGCTAGAGGTTAATGAGCTCACGCTGCGGTGCGTAACGCCACCGTGACATGAGGCGGGGACAAATGTCTATAGTCTGTCGGATTAAAACATGAGCGCAAGCTGATCTCAGAGCAGTTAAAAAGGTTCGGGAAGTGTCGATGCACGTCGGCCTGTTGAGGTGTGGACCAAAACACTTTTTTTTGGGAACGGGTATCTCCTGCTTGCTCATATTGATCATTCTGAGAGACACTCACATGGCACAGACAGCTCCTCGGCACAGTGGGTGGTTTTAAAGTCTTCGTGTGTGTGTGTGTACGGGCGTGTAGGGACAGTCTGAACCGTCTCTATGAGTCAGATATGCTTTGTACAATGTAAGCGCATCATCGCTTGAGAGAGAGCGCGAGAGAGAGAGCGCGAGAGACTTCCAATCCAAACAAGTTTGGTGATATAAGCCTAACCCTGAGGGAGAAATTAATCAAAGACACTCCGTTTCTCCTTACCTTGCCGACTCACAAACTCTCGCTCGCGAACAACAAAAGACAAGTGCTGAATTAAATGGGTCGTAAACAAAACAAAACAAAAAAATAAACAGAGCCCAGACAGCATTGTGAACATATTAAAGGAGCAGATTAGGTTACCTTGAGCAGCTTTTATTAAACCGCTAAAGCGCTGGTGTTATACTCGATCGTGTGTGCGGTTATAAAGCTGTGCCTCTGAACGTAAACAAGCGCCACGGCAACGGCTCCCAGGAGCAAAGCTTAATAATTACGCCGGCTTATGCAAAAAAAAAAAAAAAAAAAAAATGCCTCGATATCATCGTCTGTGTTCGGACCAACATTAGAGACTTTATGATTTCCTCTCAGCAAAGGCTGATTCAGCTACACCGCCATTCGTCATTGCTTACAGGTGGCACCGAGGTCACGGGGTCGTCTGGTGTTTTAGAGTAAACAGCTCCGTCGTGGAGGGGCCCGGCGGTCCGGAACCGTGCAGACAGAAGCCTTTCTATAAATAAACCACTAATAGCAGGAAAATGCATTAGAGTCTCTGAGAAGTTGCAGCTGATGGAGGAGAAATTCCCGCTGTTGACCAGGCCTGAAGTTTAAAGAGCCAGCGGCCACCCAGAGAGAAGCACGCAGACATGATGCATTCATTAAAAAGCAGAAAAACACAATGGAGGCATAGGACTAGCGAACAGCGTTTCTTGTTCGAGTGCACTGGAAGGTTTTACATTTTGAATCCGATAAAGTCTCCCTGCCTCACACACAGACAGCGGAAGGAAGGACAGGAACGCCGAAGCAGCTCCGTTTTCCTACGGGAACGTACTGCAGCAGTCCTGTGACACATGCGCGGCTTTTCAAAAGCGGATCTGTATTCCACACCGAGACAGCTGACAGAGATTTCAAACAGCAGGTGACACCGGAAGTGTCGGTGCACTGCAGCCGACTTATACGATATACCACAATATGAAGCGTGTATGTGAAACGCATACACACACGCACACATTCTTACCCATGGCACCAGTGGCGAAGTTAAGATTGCTGGATTTCGGTTTTGAACCCCTTTGGAATATTATATCGCTCATTATATATCAACTTTATAATGCAAAGACGTCAGATAGATTTTTGCGCAGCAGTTGAGTCTGTTAGTCGGTTTGATTGAATTGTATTGGCTGCCAGCTGTTATGATGAGAAACAGGATTAACCAACGGGTCATTCCATCTTAAGTGATCCAATGCAGGCTGCTCGACTGTTTTTAATGTTCAAAAAAAAAAACACACATTTTTTGAGTGATTACATCTATATGTTGGCATTGCAAAAGCAACAGTTTTTTTTTTTGTTTTTTAACTTGGTTTAACTATGATGGCCATCAAGGAATTTTGATTATACAGCTGTTTACATAAACCGTCTCGGCTCAGGATGGTCCTAGCTTCTTGGAACAAAACCTGATCTCGAGAGCGCATTACAAGGTAAATGGAGAACCTGCTTCGTTTTATTAGGGGATACCTAGGTAAGTATAGTGTGCATGCAGAACATTTCAGGTTTGAGACTGCTCTTATTTCTTTTTAAAAATTCCCCTCACGTTCGGGTTGTACATCTCTGGTGGGGGACCGGATACGAACCTGAAATTCTCACAGAACTAAGTCCTCTATAGTAGCATTCTTCTGTAAAAATTGTGAGTTGAGGTTAGAGTTAAACTCTACAGTACAGTAGACCTGGAGGGCCAGACTTTGACGAACCGGCCTGATCTATCATGTTGCTACCGGTGTACAGTCGGTATTTGTGAATAGATTTGAACCAAATATGCAATTACAGTGTTGGCTTAGCTGTTTTACAGATGAACGGTGTCATAATCAGAGCTGTGGTGTTGTTTCTCCTGTAATACAAGCACTAAAAGACTTCTGAGGTGTAGTTTTCACAGGACAAACAACTACTATACGCACTATATGTCCAATAGTACTATACAGTACATTTCTGTACGTAGTAGTAATACTAGGTTTACTGCAGGAGGAGAGAAAAAAGAGCAGATCTGGATTAATAAGATAACATTTAATTTTCCTGGATTAGTAGAATCTTATTGAATGTTTTTTTTTTTTTAGTGGAACTGTCATAAAGGCAGTTATATTAACATGCTTTTGTTTCCAGTAGGACTACTCATTACTTTCAACACATAATATTAGTTTTATCTTTTAGCTTACTGTAATTCCGTTAGCGCCGAATGGGTTCACGTATTCAAAAGCAAAAATAAATAAATAAATAAATCGCATTTGAACGTTTTAGTCTATTGAAATTCTGAAACCTTTTCTATCCGAGTTGGTTAGCAAATGTAAAAACATATATATTTTTTAAAAAAAATTATATATCAATTTTCTTGTCATACAATAGAACCTGTATCGAAAGAGACAAATTCAAAACGCACACTTTCACTTTGACAACAGGATGTAATTCTGTTCTGGACGGTAAGGAAAGCAGCGCAGACTGCAGTTATGTGACTCTTAGGTGTCTCAACCATCTGTCAGTGTAAAACAAAAGCCATATCCATAATGACTAATCTGCACAAATCTCTCAGACATGAGCCGTGCCGTGCTTTAATACAGCGCAATCTTAACTAGGATTAACGGTGTGCTGTGCGACCAATCAATGTACTGTCTATAGCCAGAGAGTCAGGCCATGGGAATTAAATGCCCTCTCCATGACACAAGGCCTAGCTGTGACTGTTCTTCTCACACACTCACACACACATCAGACACAGAAAGAGAGAGAGAGAGAGACAGAGACAGAGAGAGAGATGGGGGTAATAAATAAGAAGAAATACAGGATGTAATCAAAGCAGGATAACGGCGAGAGAGAGAGAGAGAGAGAGCTATTATGAGCACAGAGTGGACCTGCTCATGTGACTGGTGCGTGGGCAGCACATGTGAGCAGTGTATGAAAATAACACACAACTCTTCCGTTACAAGACACAGCCGAGTGCTGCCTGGACATCGAAAAGCCTCAAATTGCCTAAAGCTCATGTAATAGTGGGTTCTGGAGCGGTGGCTCCATGCTGTCTCATCACACAATAGTTTGCGAGCTTGAGAAAGGTCTGTGTTCTTGTGTGTGTTGTTAACGACTCCATTTTGGAGTTTTTTTTTTTCCCCTCTATCTAATCTCCATCTGAACCTCTGAACAATAATCTATTTTCCCTGGTTTTAAAAAAAAAAAAAAAAAAGAACACTGTTTACTCTAAAGTGACATTACAGTGAGGTATAAAAGCGTTTGTTAAGGTCTTAACACATTTCTGTAGAAAGGCTTTCATGATTTTTTTTTTTTTTGTCGGTACAAGCTTCTGGAGCTGTGTGGATCGGATGAGGATAAGCAACTGGAATGTTCTCCTGAGCGTTTTTGCTGGAATGTTAAAAAAAAATGACAAATATTTTTGCTGCAATCGGCGTTTAAGGGAACCGAGCACTTTCTGACCCCACCGATAAACCCATTATGACCATCGTTGCTTGTTCCCAAGGAGATATACTACATACGAAGGCAACACATCAAGGATGAAACGCTCTGCATATCGCAAATCCGAGAAGCTAGTTTTGTTTGGATCGGTCTCACAACGCTGCGTTCCGAATTTGGTGACAATTGAAGAAATTGGAAGGAGAAGAAATGAAAAAATAATAATAATAATAATAATTTTATTAAAAATGGTGGAAAATACAATATGGTGGTATCAGAGGAGAGTGGAATCATACTTCTACGATATTGTGCCGTTATTATTGTAAATGTATGTCCAAACTTGCCCTATTGGTGGTGCTAGAGCGGTTGAGTACAGTACTTGAATGACACACACAGATGTTGCTGTGAAGGTAGCAGAGACTATCCTCTATCACTGTGCCAAATTTCATAAAAAGCGTACAAAGCGTTGATTGGGCTGCCATAGATTCCCGTGAAGAAGAAGGAGAAGAAGAAGAAGAAGTCATCCAATTCCAATACGGTGCCTAAACAGTTTTTGGTGCTTGGTCCTCTAATAAAAACGACATAACCGTACAGGATTAGAGAGACATGAGGGAATTCCTTAACAAAGAACTTCACTGTCGTAGTGTGAAAGTACCGTCGTGTGATATTTAACCCTTGCACGTAGTTTGAAATGCTACAGACGCAGTAGAAAGGCCGAAATGTAATGAGCACAGAAGGCTCGGCATTATTAAATGACCTCATCCAGTTCCCGCCGTTCGCCGTAACCATCAGGCCTGAGGTCGTACTGTACAATCGAGTCGTATAGACGAACCATTTGAAGTGTCCGCTGAACGAGAAGGTCAACACAGACAAAGGCTTCCACATATGAGGATTTAGCGTTCCTCACAAACAGCTGCGCAGAGCACAGGCCTGGCTCCAATGACGAGGATAAACAAACTCTTGCACAATGAGAGGCTGTGAGCAACGGGCACGGCACGACCTTGAGACCGAATCTGGGATCGTACTGTTCTTCCAGTTAAAGCATAAACACAAGCCGGCTAAAGAGACTCAACTGGTATGGACGTTCCAGTTGTGGACTAATTACAGCTTGTATGGTTTTGCTGATTTTCTGGGCATCTCTACAGAAATGGATCTGGTGGCATAACACACATGACATTAGAATGGAAAGCGGCGAATAAAAGCCAGCTGTGATGAAGGGACCTGGTGGAGAGGGAGGAGAGGGAGGGTTGTTTGATCTGCACCATCCCCTTCCCCCTCTTCCCCGGGGCTTTTAGCACGGGCGGGACAAAGCAACTCTGGGCTGTAAAAGCTGCCTGCCTATGATTGGTGCTATTAAAAAGCCAGCTGTGCAGCTGGCAGTGAAGGATCATCTGCACTCTCTTTATCCTGCCACCCACCTCTTTCTCTACAACACGCCTGTCAGACTGCAGTCCTGCAGGGTCACAGCGACACATCCTACCTCATTTACGCACACCTGATTCAACTCTAAACACGATTACCGTGTAAATCTGGTGGGTTCGAGGAAATCTCTCCAGGACCTCCAGCTGACACTCCAAGCTCTACAGATAAGCACATACACACACTGACAAGTCTGGCAAGCGCGATGCTATTATTCACTGTTAGACCTTACCAAGTAGCCAGACGTGTTGAACCCGTATCGCCGGCGAAAACACAGAAGAACCTGAAAAACCGCTCCAACGGCTCCAAGACTATAGTCTGAACGAATCAAGCTAACGCTGCAGTTCACTTTCCCAGTACAGCGGGACTGTGTGTGGTTAATGTGTCGTTCCCCAGAATATAAATACAGCAGGGCATGGATCACCCTGACAGGCGCTATTGACAACCAGCTCATGAGCTAATGCCAAAAAAGAGAGGCTCGAGTTCCTGCAGAACACGTCAGACGTCTTACACTAATGAAAAGCTTTAATCTAGCTCCTGTTCACACCAACAAGCGTGACGAAAAATACGACTCGGATAAGAACAGGGCTCGGTTATGAGATCGCTACTTGCCAACAGGAAGCTCCGTCTCTATAACGTAACCGGAATTGCTCTGCAGCTTTCAGAAGGTTTCCCAGAAACCTACATCCGTGTACAAGCAGATATTTCCGTAAGCACGACGGTGGATTCTTCAACTCTGGCACATGTGTTTGTGTTCATGCTGCAGCTTCGAAAACCTTTTTAAGACCCAACCAGTGTTTTCCACTGGATTGAGAGCTTAACCAGTGTGTAAGCAGGCGTTAAGGTTTCCGAATGCACCGCGGAAAAATAACAACCGGGCAGGGTTTTATGAGTTCTCCCTCTGGAGTTTTACACGTTACAGGATTTCCTCAAAAGTTTGTGGACGCCTGACCATCACACACAAAGTTGAAAGCACAATTGCATAGGATGTCTTTACTTGCTGTAGCGTTGGAGCGATTTCCCTTCACTGGACCTAAGAGGCTCAAACCTCTTAGGTCATGATGTGCCAAGGCTGGGCTGGATGATCTCGAGTGTCCTGCACAGAGTCCTGACCTCAACCCCACTGAACACCTTTGGGATAAACTGGAACTGACTTAACCCCAGGCCTCCTCACCTGCCACCAGTGCCTGACCTCACTGATGATCTTGTGGATGAATGATCTTGTGTGGAGCACAAATCCCCACAGCCACGCTCCAAAATCTAGTGGAAAGCCTTCGCAGAAGAGTGGAGGTTATTATAACAGCAAAAAGGGGACTAAATCTGGAATGAGACGGTCAACAAACACCGGTCAGGGGTCCACAAACGTTTGACCGTATAGTGTACATGCCAACTTGTTTACATCTTATGTTATTGGGGTTATTCATATAACTTTACTATGAAACGCAGATTTATCACCTCGTTTATTTTCGTCTTTAGCAGTGCAACCTCAAGAAGCACTGAAGCTGGAAATGTAAATAGTAGTCTGTGTATGGCTGTTAAGTGCGGTTTGAGGCATTCTTTGCTGTTGTTTATCAGCATTTAACTGCACTAATAAAACAGCCTACTATAGTGCGAATCGGTTTTTCAGTAGTCGAGTAGTCTGAATTACTGTCCACTGGTAAATATTAGTCGTGTAAGCGGTAATTAAGACGGGATTCTTCTTTCAGTCTTACTTCACGCTTCGACAATGAAAAACGGCGAGACGCCATCGTGTTCGTTTTCACTCCACCGCACGAGAGCTCCCTTTCACGCCGCTTGATAGTGATCATCCCAAACACGGGCGGTCCTAGCCTTCCATTAAAATCACCCGCGCCGGCTGATGAAAATAATGGGTTTTCATGCCACAGTTTTGAGGCTTATAAACGGGCGCATTGTTCCTCGCAGGAGTGATTTTGTCACTCATAATAGAGTGACATGCGTAGCGCTTAATCTAGCAGGCGCTACGGTGGGTCTGTGTAAACGAGGCACGGGGTGCGTCAGAGAGGGTGTGAGCCTCGATCGGGCTTAGAGCTTGACCCTTGAGCTGTGAGAGAGAGAGAGAGAGAGAGAGAGAGAGATGGGGGTGTCACAATTAAGCCGTTGATGGTTTTGAGTCATGAATCAAGTGAACAGTCAACAGTGAGAGAAGATTTACACTGAATCATTAGCATATGTGTAGCCAGGCAAGCAGGAGGATGAGTTTCATCCTCAAACCTACACTCAAAACGTATTACGGCCAACTTCTGCTGTCACTGTGAGCACCTTGTCTTATTAAATATACACAGCGAGAGTCTGTCTGTCTGTCTGTCTGTCTGTCTGTATCTGCGGCTGGACGGTCTGTTCTCCATGCATGTGTGCAAACGTGGCGCTGGAAGGGCAAGACGTTCATGAGAGGGTGAGGGGAGAAGAGAAAAAAAAAAAACAACCAAAAACGGACGTCCTGGCTGCAAACCAAACTCGCAGAGGAACACACTGGCTCCTCATGAAAGAGGAAAATGAAGACGTGAGGAGGAGTACTGGAGGGGCGAAAGAGAGGAAGACTGCAGCCCAGGGCGGGACGTAAATATCCTGGGCAGGAGGCCAAAAGCAAAAGCGCTTTAATGGGGCCAGAGGAGAATGATGGCCACGGCTACCCCTGGCCTGCAATTCCCAGGTCACAGTCTGTCAATAGATCTGGGCGGTGCGGTCAGGACAGAGGGGAAAGGAACAATCGGCCCGTTCAGTTCAGGGGAGGAGGGAAAGCATATATCAAAGGACAGTGCAGACAAAGGCCAAAGCGTGCCAGAGAGAGCAGAGCCTCGCTGCTGAGTAAGGCCAATCCGGCGGCAGTAAAAGTCTGCATTCTACTGAAACGGCAGCCATAAATAATGACGCCGTGAATGCGGTTGTGTAAAGGAAACAGCGGGTGGGGGGCAGTGAGAGACAAAACAAATAATAAAAGAAACTTAGGAGGAAAGAAGCAACATGTAGGACAGAGAGCAGCAACGAAAACGTGAAGGGGAGAGAAAGAGGAATCTGTAGTCTCCCTAAGGCCACAGGTTGTCCGAACGTGCGAGCGGTGGGTAATTACAGTTTCGTCAGCTGAGGTAATTAGAGAAATATTGTGTGATGACTGAACGACACTGCGACAGTAGAAGTCGGTGGACTCCGGAGACTCCTGTCTTTGAGCCCGAGGTAGTTTGTGGTTGTACAGTGCAGCGAAAACAGACTTCCAAACAAACCGCCTTCTTTCTTTCTTTCTGAGGCCTTCTTCAGCTGATCCTGAACCTGGTGCATTTTCTCCCTTGGCTCGTTTTTTTTTTTTTTTCAGACATATACGAACACGCTAATCGCTCAGATCCGCTCCAAAACGAGGATCGTCTCGAGGTGGTCTCGGCCCGATTGCGAACACGCTCTGGAGCGGTTCGCTTGTGGTGAGAAAGCAATCCGACCCGACAGACCAACGGACCAACCTGTATAGCAATGCATGATGGGAACTGCATTACGTAAAATGTGTTTGTTTTGCTAACGTAAATCGCGGTTTAATTCGGACCAAAAACAAGGTAAAGTGCCTCGTTGAAATTTGCTCGGATGAACATATTTCTGAACAACTTTCAAAAACGCTTAAAAACACAGAGGTTTACAAGGTGTTTAGTGAGCGTCCCTAGGAGATGGGCTTGAATCGCTCTGTGGAACATATAGATTAGATCAATTATAATAACTACAGCTAAAAAGAAAGACACGATAATCTGGTGGAGCTGCTGACGGTCCATCTTGATGAGCGGAACCTTAGATAAATAAACAGGCGCGCTCTGTCCAATGAGAGGACAGTTTACTTACATGTGACTTGCATGAACGCATTTCGACACGCTTTGAAACGTCGCCTTGTGAAAGCGAACCGAGCCGAGACGAAAACGCATCACTGTAACAACTTGAGTCCCCGTTTCCGAACAAAGCACAGGTCTACAGGTCGTTATAAAAGTCGAATGTGATCGCAGAAGGGTTCTTCTTCGATTTGACGACTTTCTAGTATTTCAGAATCGTAACGAAGACATTAACACTACGAAATAACACGTGTGGAATTATGGCGTGACCAAGAAAAGTGTTAAACAAACCAAACCTTTTTTAGAATTGAAATTCTTGACAGTATTCCTGATGAAGCTTTGCATGTTCTTGCATCAACCAACTTCTTCACGTTCCCAAACAGGCTGAGCACTTCTCACATAGGTTCGTACCGCCACACGTGGGGTCGTCTGAGATGCGGATTTGTACCAGAGGTTTTATATATAATAAAGCTCTATGCATATACGTTTGAGGAAAGGAACGTTTGATAATAATTCAAACATAGCCTTCGTTCAACCTGGAGCTCCCGTTGAGCCCGTTTTACAGCACACCGCAGAGTGGTTTTTACACCGGCACTGGAAGCAAGCAGAAGCACAGAGGCTATTTAAAATAATAATAAGCATATGTTTGTGTTTCAAGGTCATGGTTTGTAGCAAGACGTATGACAAAATGCTATATTTTGCACTGCATGCCCATAACATGAAAGGTTCGGATGAAAATGCCCATCGTGAAAGCTAGACACGTTTGGATTTACAATCTTCCTGTTATAGTATACAGTGCTAATGTGTGTTTATAATATTTACAGATATTCGCTTTACATTTATGAGCATACCACATGAGAATTTTGGAGCTTTAAATTGAGGTCACTCTTAAAATCTCATCTTAAAATCCATTTTGATTCAGAAGGAAATGTATACATCACAATTTACTAGAAACTAATCTTAGTCTTAAAGACTTTATCAAAATACTGTCTAAGACAATATGAAACTTTACAATCTCTAGAGTTTAGACAGAATGGTGTGAAAAAAAAAAAAAAAAACATCCTGTGCATGAAGGGTCTGCAGGACACCTTTTCGATCAAAAGGTGCAGGCTATTTGTTGGTACCTCGAATAGCGAAGGCTACAGCAGGGGGAAGAGCTTTCTCTTACAAAGCCCGACGGTTACGGAACAGTCTTCCAATTAGTGTTCGGGACTCAGACACAGTCTCAGTGTTTAAGTCTAGGCTTAAAACGTATTTGTTTACTCGCGCTTACCATGAGTAGACTTTCTTTTACGCAAAGCACAGTCTTACGTAACAATCTCTCCCTCTCTCCTTCTGTCGAGCCACACGTGATTTTATGGAGATGCCAGTGATCCTGACCCTTTCTGCTCTCCGGACCTGCCTGATCCGTTCCGGATGCCCTACCTCTGGATGGAGCTCTCATCAACTCCAATTCCAGATGGACTTTCCCACTGTGGTTGCTGGGACTACGGTTGCTACTAAGGCCCTGGGACTGCAATTACAACATGCGGTTTTGCACTCGGGTCTCCTTTGAACAGTGGACTAGTTCAACAAAGACTTCATATAAATCCATAATGAACTTTCTTTTACTTTCACGCTATCCGGTGTTACCCAGATGAGGACGGGTTACCTCCCTCTCCCTTTCCCCTTCTGTCGAGCTACACATGATATTATGGAGATGCCAGTGATCCTGACCATTTCTGGTCTCCGGACCTGCCTGATCCATCCTGATCCCCTACCTCTGGATGGAGCTCTCATCAACTGGAGACTACATTCTGGTAGTGAGGACGACCCCAAGCAGTGCAGCCTGGAGATTGCTGAGGATGGTACCGCTTGAAGTACCTTGAAAATGGTTTTGGACCTCAACTCCACATGGACATTCTCGCTGTGGTTGCTGCTAAGGCGTTAGGACTGCAATTTGCACTCAAGTCTCCTTTAATGAACAGTGGATTAGTTCAACAAAACAGCCTTCATATAAAACCATAATGAACTTTCCTTTACTTTCACACTATCCGGTGTGACCCAGATGAGGACGGGTTCCCTTCTGAGTCGGGTTCCTCTCAAGGTTTCTTCCTCATATCGTCTTAGGGAGTTTTTCCCTCACCACCGTCGCCACCGGCTCGCTCATTAGGGATACATTCACACGTTTAAAATCTGTATCCTGTGTTTCTACGTTTCTGTAAAGCTGCTTTGAGACAATGTCCACTGTTAAACGCGCTATACGAATAAAACTGAACTGAATTGAATGGAACCTCGCTGAGGAGAGAGCTCAGAAGAGAATGAGCAAACTGGTTTGAGCTGACAGAAAGTGTATATCGTAACTCAAATAAGCACTTTACAACCGTGGTGAGCAGAAAAGCATCTCGGAATGCACAACACATCAAACCTTGACGTGGATGGGCTACGACAGCAGAAGACCACGTCAAGATCGTACTGCGTCGTAAAGAGGGATTATATGAGTTACTATATCCTACGTGGCAGCTCGAACCGATCTGGCCATTTCCCACTGATCTCTCTAACCAACGAGTCCTTTCCACTCACAGACCTGCCGCTCACTCAATGTTTTTTTGTTTTCCGCACCATTCTACGTAAACTCTACAGACTGTTGCGTGTGAAAATCCCAGGAGCTTCTGAAGTACTCAAACCAGCCCTATGCCATGGATAAAATCCCAGAGATCACAACGTTTGATGTGGACAATAACTGAAGACCTGTATTTGCCAGATTTGTTCAGGTTTTCCTAATAATGTAGACGGTGAGTGTATTGTGTATATTGTACTATCTATTAGTGCAAACGTTTGACTGGCAGTGCACGACCTACATCTGTGTGCGTTCACTTCATTTAGTTATTTCACCACTCATCGAGTCTACCACCACCTGGACGAGCATCAAACACCTGCCTGAAACTAGCGTCGTTACAATTCCCCACTGATTAGAACGACTAGATTTCGATAACGCTTATTTTTGCTCAGAGTGTGATTTTCACAAAAAATATTCAAGTCTGTCTCTCGGTCTACCTTTCATGACAGATAAGATGTTCTCTCTCCACTGAAATGGTATATCAGCGGAAAGAGAAGACGCGTTACGAACAACGATGCGGCTGTTTTAAAGAGAAACGCTGGCAGATATTACAATAGGCAGAGTGTTAATCTGTCTATTATAATTACCTTCATTACAAATTTCTGAGCAACAGGAGAAAAATGTGTGTGTGTGTGTGTGTGTGTGCATGATTGGTGTTTTGTTTTGTAGTCTTATCTTCTGTGCCTGGGCCAGATGGCGCTGTACTACACTCCGTTACATAATCAAAACAACACACAACCTCAGCAACAAGCCACTAAGAGCACGGTTTAACTTTTACCACTGTTCTCTCTCTCCCACCCACACACACACACACACACACCCACACACACACACACCACTCCACACACAGCCCTCCAGTCACATCTTTCAGTTAGAGTTTACACCCTCCGTTATTTTCCCAAACTGCTCAGCGGGGCTCCAAACAAACCGACTTTATTGTCACATGCGAGGATCTCAAAGAACCCCAAATCATCCCAAAAAAGCAAGCTGCATTATTTCCGAGCTTTTGTGATGCCTGATAAAGCGGGCCCAGCTGCAGCTCCCTGCACTACAGTGTGCAAACTCCATGGAGAAGGAGAGAGACTGAGAGAAACGCAGACAGGCATGAAGAAGAAAAGGAAGGGGTTGTATTTTGGGGAGGGATGGGGGGGGGGGTGGTATGGGGCACTCACCAGAGCAGGCCACTGGATCTGTTTGGCCCGGGTGCCCTGCAGCTGAGAGCCTTCTTTCCTCTTAGCCCAGACGAGCTGCTGCTCCAGAAGAAAGATCTGGAAGTCCTCGTACACCTTCACCCACTCGCGCTTCTCCCACTCCAGGTCATCAAACTCCACGTATACCTGAGGAGAGAAAGAAAAAGCATCACCGCGTTACTCCCTTCCCACTCAAACACAGCTGTGTATCCTGAAAGCGTTCCTTGTTCCTCCACCAGGTCTAATTTTAGGTGCTGGGAAAAGAGTATTTGTCTTAGTTGCGGCGAATGAGCCAAGTTTACAAAGCTGGCACAGATTTTTTCAGGGGGTTTTACAGATCTACAATCCCCTTTGGGGATTCCCTGGTTTCTCAAAGCAGCGACAGAGAGGGAGAAGGAAAAAAAAACAAAACAAAACAAAACAAAAAAAGCCAAGAGTGAAAGGGCTCGAAGGAGAACGAGTGCTTCTGGAGCCTGAGTCATGGTTTGCAGCTCAACATACTTGTTTGGAGCTGGACAAATGGAGAGGTTTGGTGAGAAAGGAGGAGGAAATGAGGCGTGAACGCTGCTACGGCACATATTTTCAGGAAGAAATTGCTCCTTGTGGGCGACACGCATTAATGATTAGCTGTGAACTCCGAACGCTGTGAACCAAGAGCTATTTTCACTCTTTGGGAAGCAGACAAGAATCCGAGGCTGGCGAGTGCTTCGGACACAAAAGCAGCGCTTTCTTTAGCAACCGCCGAGTATGTACGGCCCGGAAGAGGAATCGTGCGGTGCTGTACCTCTTGCACTTCAGACGTAAACAGCTCTTTAGCAGAGTGCCCTGTCTAAGCGGTTTATGGCCTCTGGTTTATGATCTCATGCATGACTAACCCATCGAGGTAAACAAGTACATCTGTATTAATTGTTAAGGAGCCGAGCCAGCCTTTCTCCTTTTCTCCCTTGGATCCACGCTCTTTCATCATAGCGTTAGCGTAAATGAGATGAACATTTCCCTGTATACTATATCTGCACAGGCTGGCTTGTATAAGTATTCATCCACTGAATCTGTTCTGGCATACAGTCATATATAAATAGCATCACGAAGACCAAGAAGCTATAAAAACAAGTCTGGGATATATTTACTCATCCATTTTCTATACCGCTTATCCTACACAGGGTCACAAGGAGCCTGGAGTCTATATCAGAGAACTCACGCCAACCCATCGCAGGGCAAATTCGCACACACTATGGACAATTTGGAAATGCCAATCAGTCTGCAACGCATGTCTTTGGACTGGCGGAGGAAACTAGAGTACCTGGAAGGAACCCCCCCCCCGACGCACGGGGGAAAAAAAACATGCAAACACTGTGCACACAGGGTGGAGGCAGGATTCAAACCTCCAACCCCAGAGCAAACGCGCTAACCGCTAAGCCACTGCGTCCCCAAGTCTGGGACAAAGTTCTGGAAAAGTATCAAGTAGAGTCGAAAACATCCCAAAATTTGAAGCACCATTACATCCGTTATTCCCTCCCAAAAATAGGAAGAATACGGCACAACCAATTTTGTCCACCAAAATTCAGTGTCTCACGTGATGCTACCACTACCGTGCTTCACTGTACAGGTGTACACATGTTGCACTTTTGCAGCTGCTGTATGTCCTACATTACATTTGTCAGCGAATGGAACCACCGTGGTTGATCTGTGCGTTCGGATATTAGGCTGCACGACGCACAAACCTGCTTTATGGTCATTCCTGTCGCGTGTAAACGGAGGTAAGTATAATGAGGAAACCTCCTCTTACGGCTATGATGCCCTGGATGCAGGAGTGGATAGCATGCTGGCTAACAGACGGTGCTTGTATAATGTGGATTCGACCCAAAAATGATTCAACAAGCCTGCTGTGTTTTTAATCACTCATTGCCTTTTGGAGCCTCCCACACACTCTTTATGAACGTGTGTGTGTGTGTGTGTGTGTGTGTGAGAGAGAGAGAGAGAGAGAGGTGGTGGTGGTGGGGAAGGGTTAGGTGAGGAGCGGTCCTATCAGATGGACACCATGCCCCTCCTTCCCTTTTTCCCTCCAGTACATCCGTCACTTAACCCTTTCCTTTCTCGTTGCATGTTCGACCTCAGCTGTAATCTGTACTAGGTCAGAACATTTCGGCATTCTCGTAATGATTTACAGAGTGTCTCGCTTCCTGCCCGAGCATGGCATCAGGGTCACTTTACATATCTTATGTGTCCTTTCATGGAAATAGTAGACTAATATTTGAAAGTATGATATTCCTGTACATAAAACAGACACCTAGCAGTTTAGGAGCTGTTTCCGCACGGCATGGACATGGTTTACTGCGGCTGCGCATTTTTACAGAAGGACCTTAACCTTAGTGATGACGTTAAATATAAAATATGACTCCGATCAAACACACATGTGCAAACGCCACTCGTATCTGATGGGTAAGTTACCCACGATGACCTTCAAGACACCATGAAACAAATTAGAATGCATTTCCGTCATTTCCTGGTTTATAGATTGGCGATTCTGGCAGGCAATAAAGTACGTCTGGACTTTTTATTATCCTTTAGGATTTGATCGGATTAAGATGGGAAAATGCTCGTCATAAACAAACATGAATATAGTCAATTGTAGAGGATTATTCTTATTGGTTCTTATTATTTTTCTCAATCTGGGTAAGCTGTCACATGGTCTAAAATCAGAGGAGGTCACTACACTTTCACCGGCGACTCAAAACCAAGAAAAACATCAGTTAAGTGATTGATTAAAAAGTTAAGAGCAGTTAAATCTAGACCCAAGTGTACAATTACATTGTTTTTTTTAATGATTAAGCTGACATATCCAAGAAACTGACCATTACCTTTCCCCTCATTACCTGTCCTTACTGCCCCCCCCCATTCCTGTAGTAGCACATGTGACCCGCTGCCCCACCCCCAATATGTCAGATGGCAGAAACGTAGCGCTCTTTCCTCACAAAACCGCTCTGGCTTCTTTCACTCGCCCATCCCCTCTCTCTGTCTCATACATTTTTAAAAAAAATCCTTCTCATTAAAAGTTAACATGCGGTACGAAGGTCAGAGAAACAGGGGGATGGTGTGTGTTTGTACTGTGTTATCCTGTTGTATTCAGCTGACCTACACACACAGCACCCATGCCAGCTCACTGGGGTTGATGAACGTCAGGCCTTGCCGGCTAGACTGTGCCTCTGGTTACATTGACAAAGAAAAAAAATGATCTGAAAGAAGAAGTGTGGCTAGACAAAACAGAGAAAGAGTGCTCTCCTCTGGGGTTTAACTGGACTACGTCATGGAGACCGATGGCACGACTCTGGTCGATTCAGCAGGGGTGGAAGTGTCCACTTGGAGTTATGTGACCACAGACGGAAAAAGTTACCCAACGATATCGCGGTCGTGTTTTTATCAAATGAAATCTGTAGCGCACGGCAAACGGGCCGGTGCAGGTTACAGGACAGAAGGTTCTGCCCGTTTAGCCATCGTAACCGCTCTGCTGGCTATACGTTGAAAACTGCACACACACACACATATAGAACGCAGAGCGATTTGTCTTTCTGTGCGCTCTGTATCGAAACCACAGCATTACAACACGCTACATGGACGTCTGCCTTGCACCTCTGGGGTTAGGGGTTCGATTCCCACCTCCATCCTGTTTGTGTGTGAAGTTTGCTTGTTCTGCCTGTGCTTCGGGGGTTCCCTCCGCCAGTCCAAAGACGTGTTGTAAGCTGAATGGCATCTCTAAATTGTCTGTAGTGTGTGATTGTGCCCTGCGATGGGTTGGCTACCCGTCCAGGATGTCCCCTATCTTGTGCCCAGAGTTCCAAGGGACAGGCTCCAGACTCCCTGTGACCCCGTGTAGGATAAGCGGTACGGAAAATGGATACGGACGGTCTTAAATATTACAGCTTCATGGTATTAACTGAAACGTATTGAATAACTACAGCATGATTTAGATGGAAGTCGTAGTCGGATACAAAATGGATAAGAGCCACTAGATGAAATGGTTTGGACCCTCTCTTCCTTGAGATCGACCCTCGTGCAGGTTTCATCTCCAGTCAAACTCGAACACACCTCTTTTAGTCGATCGAGAACTTGTTAAGGCGATGGTTAGACGGTCAGGAGGGAGCTACGGTCTTCAAGAAGCTAGATCTCCAGGAACAGGGATGGTGCCCACTGGTATTGGACGATATTAGACAGAAATGCATTTGAATCTGACTGTGAGGGGACGATCCGAATCATCCAGCATGCCTCCGTAACAACCCTATTGGTAAACAACGCGTAAATACAGCCTTCAGGTGCATGTATGGACATGTTTTGTGCCTCGAGCATTAGCCACAGCCTCGTGTATTATACAGCTACTGTACACACAATTGCTCAGGAGACGTCACGCTCTTTCAGGGTCCTGAGCAGCTGCTCCATTCACTTGAGGAAAAGGACAGCAGAACGAGATGACAGCTGGGAGTAACATGACTCAAACTAAAGAGCAAGGCCTGTCCTGTCCTGTGCTTGGCTTTCACGCTCCGTCCTAATTTAGTCTAAGCAGCGTGATCCTGAACCAGAGGCCACTATATTTGCAGCACGTGAATAACTGAAAAAAAAAAGAGAGACAGAGAGAGAGAGAGAGAGAGGAGCGCCGAGGACAATAAATCACTGCGTTAAACTCGGGTAACCTCACGTGTTCCGTCATGGCCTGTCATTAGCATTCAGATCGCTCGAGGACGGCGACAGAGGGAGCAGATGTCACTCTCCTGGTAGATAACGCGGCGAAAAAGGAAACGCTCTCGTCACTTGCGTCATGTCGATCTTACGGTAAAAGGGTCTTATCTGAACATCAGGACGAGCTGACAATCATCTTCTCGCTCTCACTGGTTCGCAACAATCAGCTACACAGTAGACCTGTGCCAAAACACAGTCGTGTAACAAGTACGTACACAAAACACAAGTCTCAGCTGGAGGAAACGCCTAGAATCATCAGCAAAATAAATAAATAAATAGTCCCAGTAACAGTAGAGTAATAAAACATTCTTGCTTCATAAGATGCAGAGGAAGAGAATCCACAGTCCGTAAAAAATGTGGATATAAACCCATCACCCAGACAGCTGAGGGGGAGAGCTGTTAGATACATGCGTGTAGCGCGGCCAGCAGCAGACTGCTCGAGCATGCATAAGGGATAAAGCCTTGTACTGCTTCCAAGAGCAGGCAATCTGGAGACGGCTTACATAACTGAAGTCGGACGCCCAGAGACTGCCTGCTGAACCCTGAACGTCCCGATGCGGCCGGAACGAGCCAGGACTGGCTGAGAGTCCAGTCAGGCCTTCGGCCATTTTAAGTGCAGATGCCTGAAAAAGGCAAATCAGGAGATCCTGCGATAGTGGTTAAGGCAGAACACACAATCGGGGAGTATGAGGACTGCAGACATGGCTGATTAAATAAATAAATCAAGATGAGAATACCACAATGCCAATACCGCTACAGAACACGAGCCAATACGTCGTGTTGGATTAATGTGTTAAGTTGCGTGTCGGCCATATTGTTGACATGAGGCGAATACGTGACAGCTGGCTCGATGACACGAGATACGCGGTCTAATAATAACCAATCAGTGTTTACACTTGTGTTAACGAGCACAGCGGCATGTTAAAACTGGCTTCGTTTTGCTACCGGAGTTGTGTCTTTTCCCGCTACGGACTCGCTCTGAATCGTCGATCCTCATTAAGATGTGGCGTCACGGTACGTGAGGACGTTTCTACGCTGCACGATATGTATCGCAAGGCATGCTAGCTAGCGACCTGCCAGAGAACAGAGACCGCATGGCGACAGTATGGCTGCGTTCAACTTCAGATAGCTTTCACTCGTTACAACCGTGGTGAGCAGAAACGCATCTCAGGACACACGGATACCGTAAAGGAGAGCACCAATCTGAATGTACAGTGGACTGGAAGAACATCGGGTGCTGCCCGAGCACGCAGCGGAAATCGTATTTCTCTGGGTTCTATTTGGTTTAATTAACTGGACGCACGCACACTGAGTGAGAGAGAGAGGCAGTTCTGGACAGACTCGACACCAAATGTACTGGACCTGCGATATGTAAGATCTGGTTGCTACGCAACTAACAGCACACACACACACACACACACACACACACACACACACTCCTTTGCTTTCTTCTCTGCTTCTCTTGCTGGTTTATTCTCTCTCTCGCTCTCTCTCGACAGGACATTATCTGGAGGGGAAGCATGAGGAAAGAGGAGAGCTGAACTCCTCACTCTGAAGTGTGTAGCCGCTGAATGGCTGGCTGTGGGAGATTATGGATGGATTTTTCAATGCAGCACAGACCTCTCATCTGGCCCGAGAGGACTGAAGAGTCAGGACGGATGACGAGCGCCGGCTTTGACGCTCCAGGGCTTTGACTGTACTCGCAACGGCCACTGAACAGCACGAGACGCAACGATGAAAGTCTTTGTGGCGTTACGTTAACAGGATGAACGCATCGTAGCAAACAAACGAACAAACAAACAAACAAACATCCTTTCTTTCTGATATTGCGTTACAATCGTATATTATGAACGCGTCCCTTAAACGCGCGGTGTCGTTTACATTTGCAGGATAAAACCGTGCGTCGACTATCGAATCCTGAGCAGCGGGACGTCGGTAGAAATATTGAAACATTCCATCGAATACGACGGAATAAGTACACTTTTTAATATCTCTCCACTGAGGAGTAAATATCTCTTCGTGTTAGGCTTTGGGAACTGAGATACAACTACGAACATGGCCGAAGAGGGCTACATTTCCCGGTGTAACACACAGACACGTCACCTTCTCATGAGGACTAATCACACACACGCCTGTTCCTGATCACAATCAACGTCGCACCACACTATAATAGAGACTGTTCTAGGCTTTTGTCCAGTATACGCTCAGTTGCCTTGTCTCTATCGTCACGAAGTCTTAGATCGTCTTACGTTTATGACTTCGTCTCTTTGCCCTGCCCTGTTTGTGCTGATCACCTGACCTCTGCATGTTCATGATTATTGTCTTTTGCCTTATCCTTTGGAGTTGTTGTTGTTGTTGTTGTTGTTGTTGTTGTTTCATTAAACTGCCACAGCCGCACTTGCTTCCGTCCTGGGTTGCAGGTTTACCAGGATTTTCCCTCTGTTACACTGATCCGTCTGTCAGATCTTTCAATCGGCTGCTTTTCGGCTGTAACGAAGGCGACCGTACCTTGAGCTAAACACTCTGTTCTGTCGTGTAGCCTGAGGCTGCTGACTGAGAGAAATTGGATGGTTCACATTCAAGTGATTGTGTTTAGCTGCAACACAACACATGGACACATTGCTCATGTCACTGTCTCGAGAGAAAAAAGAAAAAAAGAGAAAAAAAAAACACCACGGACAGAGGAAAGAACAGGCCTGGCTGCTGAATATTATTAAATAAATGAATCAAAATAAGAGCTGAAAGAAGTCTCGACACCACAATGGAACAGGAGCCAATAACTCGTGTTGGAGTGATGTGATAAGCGCGTGAGTGACAGCTGGATCGATGACACGAGGTACGCAGGTTAATATTAACAGATCAGTGGTTACACTTGTGCTAACAGGCATCGCAACATGTTAAAAACTGGATTATTCTACGGCTCCACTATTGTTATGCGAATGCCGTCTGGACACGACTATGAATGGAGGCATATAAACATAGACGGGTACATCTAAAAAAAAAAACAAAAACAAATTTGAATATTGCGGAAACGTTCTTTATTTCCCCCCGTAATTGAATTCAAAAAGTGGGACGTTCATATAGGGGCGCACGGTGGCTTCGTGGTTAGCACATTCGCCTCCCAGCTCCAGGGTTGGGGCTTCGATTCCTGCTGCTGCCCTGTGTGTGTGTGTGTGTGAGTGTAGATTGCATGTTCTCCCCGTGCTGCGGGGGTTTCCTCCTCCTGTCCAAAGACATGCATGGTACGGTGATCGGCATGCCTAAAGTGTCCGTAGCGGGTGAACGTGTATGTGATCGTGCCCTGCGATGGATCGGCAGCACCCCGGCCTTGTGCCCGATGCTACCTGCGATAGGCTCCAGGCTGTAGGGTAAGGGGTATCGAAAATGGATGGATGGAACCTGCACATATTCTAGATTCATTACACATGAAGTGAAACATTTCAAGTCTTTTTTTTTTTTTTGTTTTAATCTTGATCACGGCTCGTGGAAATCATCAATCCGGTATCTTAAAATATTCGAATAAAGAATGTATAATAGAGAAATATCGACCTGAGAAGAGCGCTAAATCGGCGAATGAACTCAAAACACCTGCGAAGGTTTCCTGAGGCTTTAATCTCTCAGTCTGGTTCAGTAAACACGACCACACTCATGGGGAACATGGAAGTAAATTTTGCAGTTCATTTGGAAATCAGGGTCCCAGAGTCTGGAGGAAGAGTGGAGAGGAACAGAATCCAAGCTGCTTGAAGTCCAGTGTGAAGTTTCCACAGTCGGTGATGATTTGGGTTGCCATGTCACCTGCTGGTGTCGGTCCACTGTGTTTTCTCAAGTCGAGAGGCGATGCAGCGTCTACCAGGAGATTTTAGAGCACTTCAAGCTTCATGGAGATGCTGATTTCCTTTTCCAGCAGGACTCTGAGCCTGCCCACAGTGCCAAAACTACTAGTAACAGGTTTGCTGATCATGGTGTTACCGTGCTTGATTGGCCAGCCGACTCGCCTGACCCGAACCCCATAGAGAATCTATGAGACACCAGACCCGACAATACGGACGAGCCGAAGGCCGCTATCAAACCAACCTGGGCTTCCAGAACACCTCGGCAGTGCCACAGGCTGATCGCCTCCATACCACGCCGCGTTGATGCAGTAATTCCTGCAAAAGGATTAAAACCCCGACCGAGCATCAGTGCATAAATTAACATCCTTTTCAGAAGGTCGACATTTGTGCGTTATAAATTCTTTATTCTAATATTTTGAGATACAGCTCACGGAAATCAAAAATCCAGTACGACATAATCCTCAAGATTTAAAGGAAAAAGGCTTGAAATATTTCACTTTGTGTAATGAATCTAGAATATATGAAAGTTCCACTTTCTGAATTAAATTACGGGGGGGAAAAAAACGAACTTTTCCACGATATTTAAATTTTTTTGAGCTGCACCTGGACATTCAACGGTGTGTATCATGAGATATAGCTAAGTCCGCTAAAAGTAAAAATAATTTTTAAAAAAACACTGCCCGCACAAGTTTAGCCGTGCGTTCCTTAACGTCTACAAAATAAAGAGAAGATGGTCAAATAGAATTTTTTTTTTTTTAAACTTTCAACATTTGAAACCATTTTCAAAGTGGTATACGACTTCAAGCTTTTTAACATCTGGTGAACTGTTTTCAGAAAAGTTCAGCAGTTGCTATTAAAAAGGGGATACTGACAAGTTTCGCCTCGGATAACCTTAAAACATGTTTCAAACGGGAAGGGAGCTCGGGAAGAAAAAACTGTAGCAGACCTCCGACCTTGCGGTGACCTTGACCCTGTTTGGATCGATTCCAAAACCTAATCGGTTCGTCTGCTGGTTCCAATAACGCACCTATAGAAATCCTACAAACGTTCAAGCACTCGGTGTTGAGATATCGCGCTCGCGGGAATCACAGACGGACGCGCTGGGCGGACAGATGGCGGAAATCTTCCTGAGCGTGAACGTGTGTCTGACGGCTCTGTTTGACAAACAGGAAGGAAGAAAAAAACTGAAGGGAAAACAATTGCTGTGACGGTGATCCTGTTTGGATCGATTTCAAAATCTGATCGGTTCATCTGCTGGTTACGGTGACGATTCCATAGATGTGGATGTACAGTACGTTGTCGTATTCCCCAGCTCTACGCGGAGATATCACATCACGTACCATACGATAGACGGAATCTGTATTTTTTTTTTTTCTTTCTCTCCCGGATTTTGAATTGATTATTTATTTGTTTGTTTATTTGGGAACCGGACATATTTACAAGGCAAACACGCTAACCACAAAAGCCACCGTTCCCTCGTTATATTTCTGTTTGAAATGGAAGTGTGGAACTGAATAAACGAGAAGCTGCGGTTTTCTGCACGCTCTTAGACGCGCATGTTTCTGGCTTTTTTTCGAGCGTCGTACTTTTAAAAAAAAAAAAATGAATACATTTAATTAAATAAAAACACTGAGTACTGATATCTGCTGATGACTCAAAAGTTTCAGTATCGGTGTATAATAATAATAATAATAATCATCATCATCATCTTTACACTGTACGGTAGATCTACAGCGAAATATGTGTATATTAACTGCCTCCTTGATGTATATACAGTAAATGCTCTTCCATTATGAGTGAACGAACAGGGATTTATTTATTTTTTACTCAGTACAGGGGATCATGTTGAAGTCATTGCTCCTGTAGACAAGACATGATTAGGATTTAGAAGCAGCATTAAAAATCATGTTCAGTTGTATGTGTGTGTGTGTGTGTGTGTGTCCTGCAGTAGCTCCAGACAGTGGTGTGATTATCAATCCCCTGCGCTGCTGCTGGAGGAAAATCTGCCTGTCACTAAAGGCAGCAGGACTTCCCTGACTGGCTGGGCTTGGACCGCCGTAGTCCAATCACCGAGGACCCGCTTACACACACGGCTAACTCGCTTCCCTGGCATGGCTCGATCTGCCTTTCAAATCGCTCATGCAGAGAGAGACCAAAGGAACGTGTGTGTGTGTGTGTGTGTGTGTGGGAGAGAGAGAGAGAAAGACAGAGTGACCCCCTCCTCCCCTCATCACATTAGCGTGGTATGTAGGGACACGAGGCCCTCTCCCTCTCTCTCTCTCTCTCTCTCTCTCTCTCTCTCGTATTCTGAGTATAATGCGTGGTGGCAGTGATGAAGAAATGAGATGTTCGTGTCACTCAGATGATCCGTGATACACGGCAGGGACAAACGGTCTCAAGCTCCCTCGCAAAATAAAAAAAACAAACAAACAAACACCTGTAACATGTCGTGTAAGGTCGTGAATATCAGTGTCCTCTTTTTCCACGCTGTCTCGTCTGAGTCTCTGCATCTTAAGAGAGACGGAGAGAGCGTATTAAACAACATCTTAAGCCCAGAGAGAGAAAGAAAAGAGTTTGATCTTTTTCACTCCTTGCTCTGTGAGGGACTCTGTTTGTTTGTTTGTTTGTTTGTTTGTTTGTTTGTTTGTTTGTTTTCGACCACGCGGTGATGCCTCGCATCGTAACCGGAGAGCTGGAGTTTCATTCAAAAGTCAAAAGCATGCGGTTTTCCCCCTAAATGTAGTCCATCAGCCAAACTGTTCGGTGTCAAGACATTTGCTCGTGAAGAAACGATGTGACTAATGACGCTAACGAGTAAAGGAAGTGTACAGCTGCCACGCTAACGTACAGACTTGTGCCGTCTCGTTAAGCTGCTCAGGTACAAATGGCATTACTGAAGCAGACTCTTGAAGCAAGTAGGTCGTGGATTTAGACACGGAGGCCATACGCTTTCCTTACTAGCTACAGCAGTTTCATAGCTCAGTATAAAACTAACAAAAAATTTCAAAAAAAAAAAAAAAAAGCTTCTCTGGGGCTCCGGAGTGGAAATGAAACCAACATGGCTGCTCACTGCAGTGACAGTAAACAAAGTGGCACTTGTTAAACCTAACTTGTTACTACACAGTTTTGAGGAGGTAAATATACTTCACTCATCACCAGTAGCTAACAAAAGGAGGAGCCCCCCCCCCACCCTCCCGTGTTTTCTGATTTCCTGCTTCTGAGGAAAAAAAGGCTCTGGGAGTTCAGTGCACACAAGAGCACATCAAGCTCAAATTATCCTCAGTCAGACCTCTTTTCCTGACAAATCCCCGACAGAGCGCGCTTCCTCTCAGTCTAAACGACCGAGCACAACAAAAACACATCATCAGGAAAAGCAGCGAGAGGGAGCAGAGCCGTGACCTCGAGAACTGAGAGAGAGAGAGACACACACACAGAGAGAGAGAGAGAGAGAGAGAGAGAGACACACACACCCACAGAGACAGACAGAGACACAAAGAGAGAGACACACACACAGAGACACAGAGAGACAGAGAGAGACAGAGCAAGACAGAGGCAGAGAGAGAGAGAAAGAGACAGAGAGACACACAGAGAGACAGAGAGAGAGAGAGAGAGAGGCAGAGAGAGACAGGGACACACAGAGAGAGAGACATACAGAGAGACACAGAGAGGCAGAGAGAGAGAGACAGGGAGACACAGAGAGAGAGAGACACACACACACAGAGATACAGAGAGAGAGACAGAGCAAGACAGAGGCAGAGAGAAAGAGACAAAGAGACACACAGAGAGACAGAGAGAGAGGCAGAGAGAGACAGAGGCAGAGAGAGAGAGAAAGAGACAGAGAGGCAGAGAGAGAGAGACAGGGAGACACAGAGAGAGACACACAGAGAGAGAGAGGTAGAGAGAGAGAGACAGGGAGACACAGAGAGAGACACACAGAGAGAGAGAGACAGGGAGACACAGAGAGAGACACAGAGAGAGAGAGAGAGACAGGGAGACACAGAGAGAGACACAGAGAGAGAGAGAGGTAGATAGAGAGAGACAGGGAGACACAGAGAGAGACACACAGAGAGAGAGAGACAGGGAGACACAGAGAGAGACACAGAGAGAGAGAGAGAGACAGGGAGACACAGAGAGAGAGAGAGAGAGACAGGGAGACACAGAGAGAGAGACAGGGAGACACAGAGAGAGAGAGGCAGGGAGACACAGAGAGAGACACACAGAGAGAGAGAGGCAGAGAGAGAGACAGGGAGACACAGAGAGAGACATAGAGAGAGAGAGAGAGGCAGAGAGAGAGGCAGAGAGAGACAGAGAGAGAGAGAAGCAGATCAGTGCCTTTTTCTTACACCAGGATTAAAACAATGCCTTTGTTTACAGGCGCTCTAATGAAGCCACTCCTCTCTCCTTCACACACGCGCACACACACACACACACACACACACACACACACACTCCTCACAGCTGGAGATGGGGCATTGTGAAGCAGCCAGTGTCAGCACACAAAGAGAAAAAAGCAGCCCTTCAGCATGCAAGCTGGAACAACATGCTACTCGAGTGATGTAAAAGCTTCACGCCGTCGCTGACATCTGACTGAAACCTGACAAGTATCTCAGCAAGAAGTGTGTGTATTAAGCTCTATTCGGACGAGATAAGATCTCTGTCTGTTGAGGAATGCTGCCGGAAAGACGTCTGTAGTAATTATGATCGATTCGCACGGGAGAAGTGAGATCTCTGTAGAAATCACACATCAGCGAGAGCGTCTTCACTCTGTACGCACGGCTTGCTTCCGCGCTCCGTTCGCACGGGCTTTAGATTTCCTTATTTATAGTCTTACTGCTCGTTTCATAAAAGGGAAAATATATATTACATCATCTTCGCCGACTGCGAATAATAAATAAATAATCCTTCACCACCCCATGCAAAATGAATCCAGTCCAAACAGGGCTGTAATCTCTGAAGCTGCCACCTTCACACCACCACATGCAATGACACACTCTGACACCCTCCAACATTAATCATGAGTTTACACCCCAGCGCTGCGGAATGCTCGATTCCGATTGGTCAGAAAGGGTTCGCAAGAACTGCACACTCCTGAGATCCTTACCTAGTTCCCACTTTCTATTGATCTGATCTAGTCCTTTTATAGTATGTTATCATTTCTACAGTAAGAACATATTGTACACGTGGACTCGTGTGGCGGATGCTTCGCACAGACACGTTAAAGACGTGCGCGAGTGTTGATATATTGCAGACATTTCTTCAGATGTTTATTGGAAGGAGTCTCCAGTTTCAGCGCTTACTAACAGTGAGTAAGTTTTCCGATATGCAGGATATGACTATATGTCTTAACACCAGGCGATTTTTATAAGGTCGTGGGCGGGACACTTCGGATTCTGGAGCGCATTTGATTGGACGGAAAACCTGGTGAGAAGCTGAAGTGCGGAGTGATGTCATCAGAACTGTTGATCCGTGTTTGTGGTAGACATTTTGAATGTGTACATCTTGTAAACGCGAATTTCATCACTGTTTTGGAGCGCACCAGCTTATAGATGACCTTACGGCGTTTAAGACGTATTCGTTACTAAAAGCCCCGAAACTTCCAGTTTGATTTCATGGATTTCAAAAGAAAAACTAAACAGAGAGGTAGATGATGAAATGACCGTTCATAGCTGTCGCAACGTAAGTATCCACGACATTAAACGTAATCCGTGGCGTAACTCCGCTACGTGCCAGCTCACGTCGTACCACCCTGCCGTTGATTATTTCCCTATAACAGCATGCCACGGCACGTTCCATTCCTCACGCTACAATTGAGACCGAGCGGCATTCCTGACGACAGTGTAAACAACGCTATGAACAAACCAGAGAGACCGTGAGAGCAGTTTCTCAACACCAACCCCCGTGTACGAGGTGTAGGCCAAGCCTGTCACTCTTATCTCTCAGTAAAGCGCCACAACAGAGCAGTACAAAGCTCGAACTTTACTACAGCATGCGGGACTGGAACCCAGACAATTGAGCGCCATTAAGGAAGTGGGTGTGTTTGACAGGAGCTCAGCGAAAGAACTGGAAAAGGCGCATTCTCGCTCTCAGCGGATCATCGTACTGATGACAGACCAGGACTTCACACCCGAGACGATTTATACAAAACCAGAGGTCGTTCAACTCTGCTGTACTTTCTAGACTCTGAGGCGGTAGACGGGTTCTGCTCTGACTGGCGGAGTTATCGTTCTTCGCTCGAACAAAATGGCCACGTTATACAGTAATTAGTCTAATGTACGTGATTTAATGATTGGGCATGCTCCTCTATTACAGAAGGAAACGTAAAGTGAAGTTCAGAGAGATTTCCAATGTAGTAACCTGCTGTAAAAAAAAACAAACAACAACAACCCTGGTATATTACTACACGTAAACAATGGGATGGATATACATTCTAATACCACAGTCTGATTGGTCGATACGTGTGCATTATTTACGTATAACGACACGCTTCAGACAGCAGTTCTGGCCGTAACATGAATGGTTTAAACTCATGCGCTTGTTTTAATATGTTATTGTTTCTATGGTAACAGCTCATACGCAACATAAACTGAGACTAATATAAACTAAATTGTTTTTTTTTTTAACGTGTTGTTGAACAATGTAAGATGTTTAATTGATGTGGCGACGTTTTTTTGTTGTTGTTGTTGTTGTCGTCGTTGTTAGGAGACATTTATTTAGGGTGGCGCAGTGGTTAGCACGTTTGCCTCGCACCTCTGGGGTTGGGGGTTTGAATCCCGCCTCCACCCTGTGTGCGCAGAGTGTGCGTGTTCTCCCCGTGCTTCAGGGGTTCCCTCCAGGTACTTCGGTTTCCTCCGCCAGTCCAAAGACGTGCGCTGTAGGCCGACTGGCATTTCAAATTGGTCTGTAGTGCGCGAGTGTGCCCTGCGATGGGTTGGCACTCCGTCCAGGGTGTCCCCGTGACCCTGTGTAGGCTAAGCTGCATGAAAAAAGGATGGATGGACGTTTATTTAACGTTTATGGAAGGGGTCTCGAGTGTCAGTGCTTTTGTAAAGTTTGCAAAGTCTTCAGGAGTATAGAAGAGTTTATACTTTCTGGTTCCACTGTAAAAAGACAAGCTGTGTTTTGTTTTGGTTTTTTTTTTAGCCAAAGAGAGAGACCGAGAAACGGGCCGATGAAGAATGAAGTGGCTATAACGTAAGTGAGAACCGGAACGAACTCGTTCCACACCGTTCGAAATCGTTCAAATGTGTAATGTGTTCTTCATGAATAGAAATGAAACGATGTAACTGTTAGCAAATCACTTTGGTACAACCGGAATAACACGCTCCAAGACTGTAGTTCTATGAAAATAATGCCATTTTTTTCCGCGCCGTGCCATGCCGCATCACGTTACCCTGGTATGGACTATTTCTGTATCGCTGCATGGTCTGTCCTTCGTTATTCCGCACTTATTCAAGCCAACAGAGTTTTGTACGTCTCCTGCGTGGAAATAATCATGCGAGTCTAAAGATTTCCATCGGACGACCCGAGCGATGCATAAATGTTAACACAAATAAACAGAGAGAAAAAGCTTTATCCTCCTAGCCAGAGAAACCTGTAGCCAGGATACACGGATCACGCAACCTGAGAACGGAAGCCAGAAATCACTGATCTTGATCTCTGCACTAGGTTCGGTGTTTATGGAGCTCCGAGGCCCATCAGATCGCAGAGAATGTGCAGGAAAAATAGAGTGGGGGAAGAAAAACAAGGCTCTTTGGGGTGCAATCCTGCGAGCATGGTGGTATTTACGACTCCGGATTGCGACCTGTGATCAGGTGTGAGCGGAAGGTGAACAGGAAGAGCGAGAGCGAGACTTGTTAAATAAGGAATAAATCAATGACAGGGTGCTGTGAGGTGGTGTGATTATTTCCCGACGGCACCTCGGGAAGTGCTTTATTCCTCTTACGCTACGGCAATTTGTCACAGTACAAAGGGACCGAAATGTTCCGCTGGAAAACGTGCTGAGACTGGAGACTCTTTCCAGCGATGTTAAATACAAACGTTACATCGATCCACAGAAAGCTTCACCATATCAACCATTAGATCCCTTCTGCTTATTATTAGTCTTAAGATTACGTGCAGCGTCCGCCATACACAGCCCTGTGAACCAGCTGTTACTATAGAAACGATGACATGGTGCATTAATATCATTCAGATTCTAGCTGGAAATACTTTCAGAGCTGCTGTTCCGGAAAATTAATCACCACCTACATGTACTGACCAGTCAGATTTGAGAATTCATCATCACTGTGATGTAAAGAACAAATATTCATGCGTGTGTGTGTGTATGTATATATATATATATATATATATATATATATATGAGAGAGAGTGAGAGAGTGAGTGAGAGAGAGTGAGAGAGAGTGTGAGACAGTGAGTGTGAGAGAGTTTGAGAGAGTGAGAGAGAGAGAGTGAGTGAGAGTGTGAGAGAGTGTGAGAGAGTGTGAGTGAGAGTGTGAGAAAGAGAGAGTGTGTGAGAGAGTGGGAGTGTGTGAGAGAGTGAGTGTGAGAAAGAGTGAGCGAATGTGAGAGAGTGAGTGAGAGAGAAAGTGTGTGAGAGAGTGTGAGGGAGTGTGAGAGAGTGAGTGAGAGTGTGAGAGAGTGTGAGAGTGTGAGAGTGTGAGAGTGAGTGAGAGAGAGTGTGAGAGAGTGAGAGAATGTGAGAGAGAGTGAGTGAGAGAGAGAGTGTGAGAGAGAGAGTGTGAGAGAGAGTGAGAGAATGTGAGAGAGAGTGAGTGAGAGAGAAAGAGTGTGCGAGAGAGTGTGAGGGAGTGTGAGAGAGAGTGAGAGAATGTGAGAGAGAGTGAGTGAGAGAGAGAGTGTGTGAGAGAGTGTGAGAGAGAGTGAGAGAATGTGAGAGAGTGAGTGAGAGAGAGAGTGTGTGAGAGAGAGTGAGAGAATGTGAGAGAGAGTGAGTGAGAGAGAGTGTGTGAGAGAGTGAGAGAGAGTGTGTGAGAGTGTGAGAGTGAGTGAGAGAGAAAGAGTGTGTGAGAGAGTGTGAGAGTGTGTGAGAGTGTGAGAGAGTGAGTGAGAGTGTGAGAGAGAGAGTGAGAGTGTGAGAGAGTGTGTGTGAGAGTGTGAGAGTGAGAGTGTGAGAGAGTGTGTGTGAGAGTGTGAGAGTGTGAGTGTGAGAGTGTGAGAGAGTGAGTGAGAGTGTGAGAGTGAGTGAGAGAGAAAGAGTGTGTGAGAGAGTGTGAGAGAGAGTGAGAGTGTGTGAGAGAGTGTGAGAGAGAGTGAGAGAATGTGAGAGAGTGAGTGAGAGAGAGAGTGTGTGAGAGAGTGAGAGAATGTGAGAGAGAGTGAGAGAGAGAGTGAGAGTGTGAGAGTGAGTGAGAGAGAAAGAGTGTGTGAGAGTGTGTGAGAGAGAGAGTGAGAGTGTGTGAGAGTGTGTGAGAGAGTGTGAGAGAGAGAGTGAGAGTGTGAGAGTGAGTGAGAGAGAAAGAGTGTGTGAGAGTGTGTGAGAGAGTGTGAGAGAGAGTGAGAGTGTGTGAGAGTGTGTGAGAGTGTGTGAGAGAGTGTGAGAGAGAGAGTGAGAGTGTGAGAGTGAGTGAGAGAGAAAGAGTGTGTGAGAGTGTGTGAGAGAGTGTGAGAGAGAGAGTGAGAGTGTGAGAGTGAGTGAGAGAGAAAGAGTGTGTGAGAGTGTGTGAGAGAGAGAGTGAGAGTGTGTGAGAGTGTGTGAGAGAGTGTGAGAGAGAGAGTGAGAGTGTGAGAGTGAGTGAGAGAGAAAGAGTGTGTGAGAGAGTGTGAGAGAGTGTGAGAGAGAGAGTGAGAGTGTGTGAGAGTGTGTGAGAGTGTGAGAGAGAGAGTGAGAGTGTGAGAGTGAGTGAGAGAGAAAGAGTGTGTGAGAGTGTGTGAGAGAGTGTGAGAGAGAGAGTGAGAGTGTGTGAGAGTGTGTGAGAGAGTGTGAGAGAGAGAGTGAGAGCGTGAGAGTGAGTGAGAGACGCATGTTTCTTTTCCTCTCTGTGCTAATGTGACTCGCGTTAGCACGCGTGAGAAGCCCGGAGCAGCGCTCACGCTCTCAGCTCCTGCCAAACGGCCAGGGGATTTCCACACAGCCGAATGAAGCTCTCTGTACGCTGATGAGATCACCGCTGACTAACCCAGACTTCACCATCTTGCACTTTACACGCGTGTGTTTGGGAAATCTCAGTAAGTGCACACAATGCCTACACTCCTTGCATGTACTATAATAGAATAAATTTGCTGCTCTGCCCTACACTTCCGCTTGCCCAAGTGTAATACCATCTACTGGGTATGACTGAAGCTGCACTGCTGAAAGACATCCTTTATCCAGGCTGCACTGTGAATAAAAATGGAGGGAAAAAAAGAAAGAGAGAGAGAGAGAGAGAGAGAGAGAGAGACAACATATCCGTAAGCTACTAAATCAAAGGAAATGAGTAAAAATGAGTACGTATGATAAACAGTTAGGATTTTCAGCTGGAACGTCGGCATGTTGTTATATAATCAATATTAAAGGAATGGCTCAGAGAAGCTTCATGTTTACTCATTTTTAACCCGAACCTTGACCTTAGCTATTATACGGTTCCAGGGGTCGATGCTAAAAACATTACTGTTTATAACCGAAAATAAATCGCTTATTATTGGAAAAGGACCAATAACTGGGGTGTAAACAAAGCTTCATATTTTTAGCCTGAAGTATAAATACAGTTGAGGTCAGAAGCTGATATAAAAAATAATTAGATCATAAAAAATAGCATTTTGATTTCTATTTAGTCCTGCCCTGAATAGATTATTTCACATAACAGATGCGTACATATAGTCCACGAGACACAATAATAACAGAATTTACACAAATGAACCAGTTCAAAAGTTTACACACCCTCCATTCTTAATACTGTGTGTCGTTACCTGGATGATAGTTCTTCGTGGGTTCCCTGTTTGTCCCGAGCGGTTAAACTGTTTAGCGCGGTTTGCTTTTCCAGCATCTTCTGCATATTTGACCCCTTTCAAACAGCGACTAGATGTTGAGCTCCATCTTTTCACACTGAGGACGACTGAGCGACTCGTACACGACGATTACATAAGGTGCAAACGTTCGCTGGTACTCAAAAGGCAACACGATACATTAAGAGCCGGGCGGGGGGGGGGGGGGGTAAACTTTTGAACAGTGTAAATGACTATTTTGTAATAGTCTATCTATTTAGTCTGTCTGGAAAACATGTAAACATCTTACGTAGCTTCTGAAGGACAGAAGTGACTAAATGGAAAAAAGGAAAAAAAAAAAAAAAGATGAATAAGACGTTATTCTATCACAATATTGATATCATATTACGTCATATTACTCCGGGCTAGTACGGAAAAGCTGTTTTGGGGGCATCGGCGTATAGAAAATTCTGCTTGCAAACCTCTAACGGCTCAACGAACGCTACTTTATCACATTTTATTGTAAAATAGAAATGTCTTTAACACACAGATTATTTAAAACACGTGAAAACCGTCTCGGTTACTGTAGAATGTTAAGCAAATCCCATCTAGCTAAATAATATCAGCAGTTTCCAAAGTGAATGGTATTCGACGTTAGCGGCGACGTTAGCACGCTGCTGAAAAGACCCGATGTGCCAGAATATCTCGATCGGCGAGTACACCAGGACCAGTCCGCACTTTATTCGAACGTCGAGAGTGAGACGTTTTTTCTCCTCATCTCCTTTCATCCTGATGCTTCAAGTCGTCCTCCAGAACGTAGATAATGAGGGAGCGGATCTGTGTTCCCAGGGTCCTGTGTTCCCCAGAGTGATGTAAGCTGGAGTTAGGCTTCGGTACTAAGTGAGAGCTGGGACACGTTCGTACTTTTATTTTGTTCCTTTCATGAGCGCTGACTGTGTTGTACTATAGGCTGCAGTACGGCACTTCTTCAGTTTAGCGTACACATTTCACTACTGGTCATGCACGGACTCGGACTGTACGGATGTATGAATAGAGACTCAGCTAGTTTTCGAGAAGCACGGATGAGGGTGCAACCTAGTTCATAAATTTCATTGTGGATGAAGGATGGATTTTAATCTAATGTGTGTTGTTATTCATTTAAACGTGCCTTTGGTGTTTAAGCTCATTAAGATAACAGGACGCTGGGAAAACGAGTCCGGACGACATAAAACCTTTGGAAAAGTTGACTTAATGTGCGTTAACAGAATACTGAACTGGGGAGCGGAGGGACGACCTCGGTAATGATTAGCCGGAGCTGCCTGTGTTGCGTATTTATCCCGGATGATGACTGGGTAGACCCTGATTCGACCTTGTATAGCTTATAATACCGACTGCCTTTGTTTACGTCACAAAATATAATCAATCTGCCAGGTCGTGCTTGATCAGGTTTTCTTCTTCAGTTTTGCTTCAGGTTTTAATGCTAATCTGACCGCACCGTGAACCTTTGTGCTAAAGCAGGCGCATCAACAACAACAACAACAACAGACACACAAAAAAAGCACAAAGCCCTAAAATCTTCCGCGCAATTATATATCTTAACGTTTCACGCAGAATTGCGATTTCTACGTACGAGCGCCAGTAAGCAACGTGAAAACAAGCTCACGCTAACGGCTCTGAACAGCAGCTCGTGCGTCGTTAGCGTTCCTGTGAGTCGGAGTTCCTGCGACGTTCCTGAAACGTCTCGTCACAGGTCTACGTGCGGATTTCATTAATGCCACTGACATGTATGTCCACTGCTGCTGGGAGGAATTATGTGAAGTGAAGGCAGCTGTGTGCTTGTCTAATATCAGCGCTTCAAAAAAGGCCCGTTAAAACTACTGTCCAATTTATCACTGGTGCTACACCAGGCTCAGCAGTCTGGAGTTTTAATGGGAGGTAAACGCAGCGTGTGTGTGTGTGTGTGTGTGTGTGTGTGTGTGTGTGTGGTCATAAAGGAGAGCGAGTGACAAGGACCAGCACCTGCACAGCAGAGATAAGTCTGTTTGCACTGAGTCTCAGCCAACACAGCCGACTTGGCGATTCAGTGTACCAGCATGTGTGTGTGTGTGTCCGTGTTTGGAAAAGGCGCTACCTCGCACTCGACAAAACAGGATGAATTGAAAACCCAATTAGCGATGACCGCGGTGACGCTGAGAAGGTATCGGCTCAAAAATCACGAGTGTACAGGAATCGGAGGAATCCCATCAGCGTGGACGAGTGACCCTGCTCGCTACTGCTAATGGATTTCTCAGCGTTCTGGATCCCGTCGCTCGCATTACTGACGCTAATTGCGGGCGACGAGGGCCAGGGATCGGTTGCCAGCATTTTTCCGATTCCTCCCGGCATAGCGCTGAGCATAAATAAGCGACATGCGTGACATGAGAGAACGTCAGAGACGGCTGAGATGAGGTCGTGAAACGAATGTCGTACTCACGTGACCCGAGAAGGGGGGAAAAAAAATGCACGGGGGCATTGTCATGCTGGAACATGTTTGGGCCTCTTAGTTCCAGTTCCAGTGAAGGAAGGAAAATCGGGGTTAGTGGTGGCTTGGCTCTGGGTTACTGATCGGAAGGTCGGGGGTTCAAGCCCCGGCGCTGCCAAGCTGCCACTGTTGGGCCCTTGAGCAAGGCCCTTAACTCTCTCTGCTCCAGGGGCGCCGTATCACATCTGCCCCTGCGCTCTGACCCCATCTTCCTAACATGCTAGGGTACGCGCAGAAAAGAATTTCACTGTGCTGTAATGTATACGTGACCAATAAAGACTCATTATCCTTATACAAAGACATTCTATACAACTGTGTGCAAAAAAGGCTCGCATATGGGTATGATGATGGTCAGGTGTCCACATACTTTTGGCCATACAGTGTATTTTTAAACAGTGAAGTCGTTCCTGAAGGAGGGAAACGATTGGTACAAAATAATTTCCCAATCAGAGCCTGTTCCACGTCGAGCAACAAAGTGACACCTAAAAATATAGACAATATTTCGAATTAAGTGTACCATGATGACATTATATCACAATATTTTTATTATAATTACATTAAATTACTCCATGCTTGTAGGGACACTACTACTAGGGACACTACTACTAGGGTCACTACTACTAGGGTCATTATTACTAGGGTCACTATTACTAGGGACACTACTACTAGGGTCACTACGACTAGGGACACTACTACTAGGGTCACTATTACTAGGGACACTACTACTAGGGTCATTATTACTAGGGTCACTATTACTAGGGACACTACTACTAGGGTCACTACGACTAGGGACACTACTACTAGGGTCACTATTACTAGGGACACTACTACTAGGGTCACTACTACTAGGGTCATTACTACTAGGGACACTACTACTAGGGTCACTATTACTAGGGACACTACTACTAGGGTCACTACTACTAGGGTCATTACTACTAGGGACACTACTACTAGGGTCATTATTACTAGGGTCACTATTACTAGGGACACTACTACTAGGGTCACTACTACTAGGGTCATTACTACTAGGGACACTACTACTAGGGTCATTATTACTAGGGTCACTATTACTAGGGACACTACGACTAGGGACACTACTACTAGGGTCACTATTACTAGGGACACTACTACTAGGGTCACTACTACTAGGGTCATTACTACTAGGGACACTACTACTAGGGACACTACTACTAGGGACACTACTACTACTAGGGTCACTACTACTAGGGTCACTATTACTAGGGACACTACTACTAGGGTCATTACTACTAGGGACACTACTACTAGGGACACTACTACTAGGGTCATTATTACTAGGGACACTACTACTAGGGTCATTACTACTAGGGTCACTACTACTAGGGTCACTATTACTAGGGACACTACTACTAGGGACACTACTATTAGGGTCACTACTACTAGGGTCACTATTACTAGGGACTACTACTAGGGTCACTACTACTAGGGTCACTACTATTAGGGTCACTACTACTAGGGTCACTATTACTAGGGACTACTACTAGGGTCACTACTACTAGGGTCACTACTATTAGGGTCACTACTACTAGGGACACTACTACTAGGGACACTACTACTAGGGTCACTACTATTAGGGTCACTACTACTAGGGACACTACTACTAGGGACACTTCTCATTCGCTAACGTGACGTAACGAGAAATAAAAATAGATTAAACAGCAGCATGAAAGGACTGTCTTCTGGTCATTTCCTCAGCAGCGCGACTTGTTTACGTGCTCGAAAATGCAGCACAGGCTGAAATCAGCGTTCGGCCGTTCCGGCTGCGCCCGGATTAGACGAACGAGCCAAGCATCCAGGACTTGCATGCGGCAAGCTGCCAAGGATGGAAGACTAAATTATGATTACGTTTCATCTTGACGATGAGCAGACAAATATGCCTTTTTAGCGACCGGTCTAAAAATAGGCCGTGAAGAAGGAAACGGTGCGGATTTCCTTGTGGGAACCTTAACTAACCAGGACAGAGATGCGGTGCATGCAAACGAAGTCTGGTTCCTACCTTGATAAAGAACTACATTAGTACTGACAGAGGGAATGGAGGAAGAAGGAGACAGACAGAGAGACAGCGGAGAGAGATAGAAAGAAATTCTCACGGATCCAATTAAATACTTTTTCGCTCAACCTCCAGAGCCTCGTCATTCCCAAAAGGCAGTGGTGATGAGACAGCTGCTGCTGCCGGTGCCATTAAAGCGGTACAGCAGGAGACATAAAAGGGAGCCGCCGCTGATTTTTGTCTCAAGCGTGCTGGCGTTTTACAAATAACAATGCACGTAATTAAAAGGCACTACCTTCGCTCACATAATGCCTATTGTGCTTCCTTTTATTCAGCCAGACGATTTTGTGTTTGAGGAGAATGCGTGCCGATTTTCCCGCCACCCGAGCCTGGTTACTATGCTGGATGTGCGGTATCTAGGCAGGCGTGCAGGCGTCTGAACGGCACGTGCGGCATACCAATGACGAGCTCGTCGCCCCGGAGGAGGGAGCAGCCGGCCTGGCCTCTCGATTACAATACGAGAGCGAGAAAAGTAGGAGAGAAAAGCACACGGGGGAAGGAAAGAGGGGGGAAAAAAACATCTCTATTCAGAATAAGGTGCATGTAAATAGGGGCATTAGAGAGCGAAGAGAAATGCACGTATTTTATTTACAGAACGTGTGAGGGGAAAACCCACAGAATCCTCCTCTGCAGCGCCTTCTTCAGGAGTGTATGAGATTTACACTGCAATGCAGGTACTTTTAGGAGTTTACTCCAAATGTCATCACTACTACTACTCCTACAGCGCTGACTAAAAGAGATTTAGGCATAATGATCATGTGATAATCGACACGCATCGATTGTTTTCTTTTGTAAACGATGAACCGGACGTTTTTTTTCCAATGCATAGTTTGTTTGTTTTTTTTTTTTACATGTTTTCTTTTTCTTCTTTATCTGGACTATTCTTATTATCAAAACTGCTGTCGCATCGTCTCTGTAAACACGAACGCCATTTTCCGGAAACCTCCACCGAATAACACGCCGCAAAACTCATCACCTGACCTCCTTCTCACTCCTTCGACTTTTCACGCTGCGTACGACTGAAAAGCGCAGACTCCGGATTTCTGACTTCCGACTTGGAAAAAAAAACCACACGAAACGCCCTCTTCAACGCGGAATTCCTACTCGGAAACTCGAGACGGTCTCGTCGACCCTGAATTCAGTAAATCTGTAGCACTGACTACACAGTTCACTGTTGGAGGAGGAAAATATAATACATCGCTCAGCACAGTCAGCTGGCTAGACTGTTGCTCGTCCGTGGTTCTTCCCGCTCTGTATCTTGAACGATGGCGTAATTCCCAGAACGCAGAATAATCACACACGCCTCTGTCCTTCATCACTGGTTCACTACAAACACACAACGCAAACCTCAGTTCAGTGTGAAGTATCGCTCTTAGCTAAACACTAGTGACGGCAACAAGCCTTTACTATTGCGTAGCGCTGGTACGTTTGAAAATTTTCACTGTATGATAACGTAGGGTTGGCGGTTCGATTCCCGGCCCACGTGATTCCACGTGCCGAAGTGTCCTTGGGCAAGACGCTGAACCCCAAGCTGCTCACAATGGTAAGTTAGCGCCTTGCATTGGTGTGTGTGTGTGTGTGTGTGTGTGTGTGAATGGGTGATTGAGAACCAGTGTAAAGCGCTTTGTAGAACCTAATACGTATAAAACAAAAAAAAAAACCAAAGAGATTAAATCACGTCTTTAATTTCCCGGACACGACTTTTTCTCTTATACTGTCAGTATTTATCACGCTGTCGTTATAAGCGGCGAGCTGAGCCAAGAAACTAATCCGACCAGCTTGGCAGTGTGCAGCGCCTCATGGCCACAAATAGATACGTGGTTTATTTAGTTCTGAGTGTTTGATTGCCGAGGTCGCCCGGTCAACTTCACAGAGTACAATATAAAAGAAAAAATATGTTGTAATAAATTACTTCATTGCAAAAATAAACAGTCCTGACTGTACCATGAAAACGTACTGTACTTTTTGTTTAATGAAATATATATATATAATATATACTGTAGCTGCAATAACTATCCAATAAAATCGATAATAATCCATTATGAAAATCGTTCTCAATGAATCTCATTATGGATTAGTTGGTCTGCGCACGGCACGGGATACGTTTACTCCCCACGTTATTACGGTGCCCCAAATGACGTACTACACACTTACACTATGCACTATGCACTCCACTGTCCAGTGGGTGAATTTTAGAAAGGTACTAACGTCTCAAAAGGAACACTAGAGATTTTTTTTTACTAACAGGAAGTATAAGCCGTTGCCTAGTCGACGGCGCGCGACGTCATACGCACGTAATGTTACGCCGCAAGCTTTGGCAGATACCCAGAGTCACCGATAACGACTTTCTTCAGTTTACTGTTTATATACTTAGTTATATATTTAGTTGATATTATATAGAAGTATTTATGCGTTATTTTTTATGGATGCACAAAAAGCACAGAATTAAACTACAGTCCTAAATGAATAATATATATTCTGGTGTGTGTGTGTGTGTGTGTGTGTGTGTGTGTGTGTATTGGGTTCTCTCCAACCTTATATAATTGGACAAACGGTTGTGTTACGTTTTAGTCTGAAGTTTATATTTGTAACACTCAGTTTGTGGATTTTATTTTAAATAAATGAAAAAAATTATACCGAAAGCAACCCCCCCCCCCGATTAAGCGATTAATCGGAAAAATAATCGGTCAACTAATCGATTAGTTGCAGCCCTATTATATACATGGTACTATATATTAGCTATGAGTAAATATTAAAGTAAATACACGACATACATCCAAACTGAACCGAAAGGTGACACTCCAAAGAACAAATAAAAATAGAGACGTCCAAAATGAATCAAAAAAAAAACACTTCAAATAACACGAGACAATTTGTCCGTGCTGCTCTCGTACTGTATAGCGACAGCGGACCCTTGTGTCGGCGTGCAGTCGGTTATCTGTGTGGATTCACCAGCGAAACCGTTCGAGCGGTCGAGCTCTGCTGGACAGCTCCTGCGTATGAAACGGTTCTGAACGTGCTAGGAGCGGCAGCGGAGGTAGCAATGTAACGCAGCAGTAGCGGATTACGCAACCAAAGGGCTTTCAGCGCAGTCCGGATCCCCAGTGCAGCTAAACAGAGGTTGTTGTGGTGTGATTTAGAGCGAGTCCTAGCCATTCTACACAAAACTGTATCAGGACCGCATAGTCTCTAGTGCTCATGTTTACGATGCATTATTAAACAAAAGAGCATTTTGCTTCTCGGGTACGACCGAATAGTTAAAACACTTAGCCTCTACTCTGTTGGCAGTTTAATGACGTACAGGTTTGACGCTGTAAAAGATCCAGGCTCGCTGAGCGGCAATCGAGAGAAAAGGCCTTGAGATGAAACGCCTCCACTGACTCGAACGGTGAAGGCGTGCGGTCCTCGAGATAAGCGTTTCATTACAGAAATCCATATGATGTCATTAATGCCAGCCCGGCTCAGCTGACTTGGCGGTTTTTTTTGTTGTTGTTGTTGTCGTTGTTGTTTTTTTTTTACCTGAGCGGGCCTGGCTGTCTCCTCGACCGCCACGACTGAGAAACGAGTGCCACGGCGAACACATGCTTTCCTCTAACACGACTGAAATAAAAAGAGTCCTAGGAAAAGTGTTTTGGGAAGTAATGAAATGTCTGGAGAGGACACAACGCTGAAATAATGTTAAGCGATGGCTTCGCGGAGCAGCTATTTCCCATCGAGGTCACACTTGTCAGCCCATTTCAGAGACACACACACACGCACACACGGAGAGAGAGAGAGAGAGAGAGAGAGAGAGATGTGTAATGCCCTGGGGCTCATGCAGCGTCTCCAAAAATAACCCCTGCTTCTGAAGCTTTCCACTCAAGCAAGAGTACAAAAAGCAACTTATATTACACACATGTTTCCTTACAAATGTTTGGCCTACATTTTTCAGTGAGCTGCAAAAACATGCTATGCAAAAACAAATGAATGGATATACACACTCTGGCCACTTTAATAGGAATACCTGAAAAGAACCTGCTGATCTCCTGGGATTCTCATGCACAACGTGGTGCGAAAAACAAACAACATCCAGTCAGGGTTATGCAGCAGGAGAAAGGTCATAGGAAATGCCCAGACTGGTTCAGACTGGTTCAGAACGCACATCATATCCGTAAGGACTATCCGGTGTGACCCAGGTGAGGACGGGTTCCCTTCTGAGTCGGGTTCCTCTCAAGGTTTCTTCCTCATATCATCTCAGGGAGTTTTCCCCTCACCACCGTCTCGCTCAATAGGGATAAATTCACACGCTTAGAATCTGTATCCTGTGTTTATAGGTTTCTGTAAAGCTGCTTTGAGACAACGTCCACTGTGAAAAGAGCTATACCAATAAAACTGAATTGACGGATAGGGCTACAATAACAACAGAAAACCATCAGGTTCCACTCCTGTCGGTCAAGAGCAAGAAATTGCAAAGAGACCACAATTTTATATATATATATACGTACATATATTTTTTTAAAGACCACCGAATGATCTTCCAAACTGTCGGTTAGTGCGTATGGACAATCTGAAATCCTCTCCTCTTCTCCCCTCCCGCTCATTTGTGTTGCTTCAGGCTGCCAAAGTCTTACATCTTAACCTAAAATTCATCTCGTTAGCAAAGCCCAAGCTTCAAAACAGTTCATGCTTTACTCCCTCCCAGGGATCCAAACGAATTACTACAGGCAGCTGATAAGAGTGAAATGTAAACCAACAGGCCACGCGAGGCTCGGTGAGGCTCGGCTCGGCACGTCGGTTACACTCGTACACGCTCGCCTGGTAATGCCGCTTCCTAAAACTCGCTGCTGGAGATAAAGCGAGAAGAATAAGGGAGGAGAAAAAACAAACAAAAAAAACAACCATCGGAAGCATTACAGGAATATTTACAAGAGGAGAGAAAGAGAAGGATCCGGGGCATTCGGAAATGTGTTTATTCAGCATGTGGAAATGCAGGAAACGGCACGACCTCTGTGTTGAAGTCTGCTAGCGCAGCACGTCCGAATGCATAACCGTGCCGTCCTGGTGTGAAGTGCAGAGGCGTGCGGACAGACAGACTAACGCAACACGCTGGCAACGCTCAGCTGGACCGGCCTGCGATATACGTAGGGTCTTTCCATACACTTCTTGCGTGTGCGCGCACACACGGAAACTTCACGTTATTTTAAAGGCTATGAGATTTAAAAATACAAATGTTTGAAATATTTCACATTGTAATTTTATGTGAAATGCCTCTGTCTCATTCATGCTGTGCTTGTGCAGTTCAATATGAGGATACACAAACAGCTCAATATGAGTACACACACACACACACACACTCACAGAGTAAGTCAGCAAGGCAACTGGCTTCTTATACCATACTATTACCATTTCATGTTGTTACATTCAGTAAATCTGATATGAACCCGATTCAGACGATACCCTGATTAAGAAACTAGCATGTAAACAGCAGTTTTTAATTACCTTAATCCGAATAAAGTCAGCATTTTGGGACAAGACACATACACACACGGCAGTGACGGCAAACAAGAGAGCACGGCTGTGTCCCAAACCGCGTACTTACCTACTATAGTATATAGTAGGAGAAATACATGTATCTCAGCTACTATATGTTAGGCAAGTACGCGGTTTGGGACGCAACCCACGGCTTCAAGCAGTCGTCTATTTGCACGTACAGCATGACAAATAATTAACCGCACTTGAAGCGTCCGTCAAATTAAAAATAAAAACACTCAAAACGGTATACGGTCCCATAACGAAGACCAACTGTATGTCGATACGTGGAATTCTGGAGGGACGTCGGACGGCGTGGCGCGGTGACGTAATGACGTGTGACGTTAATCAATGTATGTTCTATAACATGTAAAACCTGAACGTGAAAGGAATAAACACCTTAATCACAATACTGTCTTACTCAGAGTAAGGTCGATATTTAGATTTCTGCTGTCCGTGTAAACGTAGTCAGTGTATCAGTGTGTCAGTGTGTCACATGCCAACCTCACCAATAAAACACAGATTAAAATGAGTTTCTGTCTACTACCAGTACCATCTATTTTATTCATGTTCCTGACTCCAGTGCTTCTCGTCCCTGTTGTGTTCCGACTGTGACTCTCTCCAAAAATGGCACAGCCTCGTCCCTCTGGACTCGTCCTAGATCTCACTAAGGTAACCTCTGCTTTTCCGGACGTGGCCTGCACTGGAAACCCTTGAACTGTGTGATCCTGTACATGTTATAAACATGCTACGTTGCTACCTCAGTCACGGCAGAGGAACGTGGCACTGCTCACGTAACTACGCTAACGACGCTCCATTTCTGCTGGGCTTTATTTTCGATATCCTGTTGGATTTCCTCACAGCCACTCCCAGACAGAACTGACATTTTTCCATTCCTGAAAACACAGCCAGGTCCATAAGTATTTGGACAGCGACACGCCGTTTGTGATTTCGCTTCTGTACGCCACCACGGTGGATTCGAAGTGTAGACTTTCAGCTTTCATCCAGGGGATTTAACAAAAATATCGCACTCGGTCGGAATTACAGACCATTTGTACTCTCCATTTTCACAGGCTCAAAAGTAACTGGACGGTTGACGGATAAGCGGTTTCACGGCCAGGTTGTGGCCTGTTTCCTGGTTATTTCGTGACAAATGAAGGAGATAAAAGTTCTGGAGGTGATTCCAAGTTTGCATTTGGTAGCTGTTTCATGGGAACTCTCTCTATCTTTCTAAGAAATAAAGACAATAAGAGAATTTTTTTTTTTTTGGTTTATGTCTTGTTAGTCATGTACAGACTATAGTGACACTGTGAAACGGATATTTTTAGTCTAGAAATCATACAGTGGAAAATATCAAGCTAACGTTACAAACTTCATCTTTATACAGGTTTGTGTGACGTCTGAGAGGGTCAGGCCTAGCGGTAAACGCTGCGGCGGAGCAGGACGGAGACCGTAAGTGGGCAGGGCTGGAAATACTGTATTTTGCTAAAGGGAAATGACTGGTGTTATCTCGGCAAGACTCTGTGCTGTGATCACCCTCATTTACTAATCACGATTTAGTGCAGCACCAGGAGACACGATTAAGCCCTACAGCACACACACACACACACACACGCACGCTGATAACGACATTAACTAGAGCGAGAGCTTGCTAATGGACCGATCATTTAATGGACAGATCTTCCATGAGAATATTTTCGCCCATTTGTTTACGCATAATAAATTGTATTTAGGCCTTTTGAAGAAAAAAACTAAACAAAAACGATATTGATTATCCATAGTGCGAGCTATACTTTATTATATGTGCTTTTCTTTGACGTTAATCGTGCTGCTTTTTCACAGGGCCGATAACACGAGCGTCCGTGACCGCTTCATGTGAGTGTCGAGGTGATCGAGGATATGGACGAGGCAACGTTCACGTCAAATCACCACAACATCTGGAAAAACTAGGTTTACTATCCACATACACACACACACACACACACACACACACGCGCTGTCAGTTTTCCACAAGACGGCCTGGCTGGTCCCAACAGGGTGGAGCGGAGAATGCAGAACACAGGGTTGCTTAACCATTGTAGCAGATTTGTTTGCAAATCTCAGAAAAGAAAAATGTTAGGTTGAGGTTAGAGCTAAAAACAGATCTCTCTCTCTCTCTCTCTCTCTCTCTCTCTCTCTTTCAGAGTATGGCTCATCTCAGACTGACCCACATCTTCATTTACACACAACCGACCTAGCATACATGCTGACATAAATGAAGACAGAAGGAACATAAAGGCAGAGCATACCTTTCTCTCTCTCTCCATACAGGTACAGGTTGATTTAGGGTCGTAGCTGACAGGCTATTTATCAAACTGCTTCGAGAGAATTCGAGCGAGAGAGAGAGAGAGAGAGAGAGAGAGAGAGAGAGAGAGAGCGAGCACATCATTGCCGTTGCCCACTAACCTTGACTTTTTGTAGCCGACTGAGAATTTATTACGGACCCCTCTCTCTCTCTCTCTCTCTCTCTCTCTCTCTCTCTCTGTCATTGGATCACGCGTGAGAAAAAGCAGAACGACTGTGTGTGTGTGTGTGTGTGTGTGTGTGTGTGTGTGTGTGTTTGTGTGTGTTATGATGAGAAATCCCTGACACCAGACCTATATAGAAGCTTCCAGAACATTCAGCCCATGACTGGAGTGAGAACAAAGAGTGTAGCATCTAATCATCATCATCACTTGCAGTTAATAAATGTGCATGAAAAAAATATATTGTGACCTCGAGTCTAATTAAATACACCTAATTTTTTTTCAGTGCTAAGTAGGGGGGAAAGAGCCTCGTTTTTACACACACACACACACACACACATGCACTGTGTGAACAAAGAGGAGCTCTGTTTCTCATAACGCACATGCTTGGCGGAGGACTGTATTAGGTTAGTGTTGCTTTAAGCGCACAGCACATTTTTCAGGCGCCTTCCGCTGTTTGGCTTTCAAGCCAGGGCTGAAGACAGATGATCCTGTTGACAGCAGAGCTTCATTACGGAACAGGCTGGTACAAGTGAAGGGAGTGGCCGCTTTTTTTTCCGCCACAATCCACCCCGCCCCGTCCAAAACCTGAACGCCATTAACCCCCTGCCCCCAGCGCACACACAAACACGCACCTCAGTCTCGCCGGGCCTGTCCGTGCACATGAAAGACCCGCCCCTCGCAGACACGAACGCCGAGCCGCTTTCCAACAACAACAACAACAACAACAACATAAAATCCCCCCACGTGTCCCATCGTCCTCTGGCGTCTCGATCCGGCAGCATGCGAACGTGAATTCTCACGTTAATCCCGTGAAACCTAAACTCAAAAGTGGCTACGACCAGTTTCGCGTCCTGTCGCGCAGCTCGTGTTAATTACGCCGAACGTAAACAAAAGACAGACGGTTCGCCTTACTACAAAAAGGCGTCAGCTGAGAACCAGTTAGGTTTGGGGAAGGTGCGATTTGTGTGGCGGAGCATTTAAAAATGGTAAACAACTATGATAACCTGATCAATTATATCGCACATACAGCATGTAGCATCTTACATATATTTAAGTTTCGAGTTCTGTCGTTGCCCATCCATCCATCCATCCATCCATTTTCTGTACTGCTTATCCTACACAGGGTCACGGAGGAGCCTGGACCCCATCCCAGGGGACTTGGGGCACAAGACGGGGGACACCCTGGACAGGGTGCCAACTCATCTCGGGGCACAATCGCACACGCGTTCACACACTACGGACTATTTGGAAATGAGATTACAGTGCATGTCTTTGGACTGGGAGAGGAACCCGGAGGAAACCCCTGAAGCTCGGGGAGCGCACGCAGGCTCTGCGCACACAGGGCGGAGGCACGATTCGAACCGACCGAGCCCAGATGTCTGACAATAAGCCACCGTGCCACTCAGAACGTTCAACGTTTTCATATCTATGCACAGGGATGTGAATAGATAGCGTTTCTTTCCCGTCCTGTTTCTGTTCTAATGCTGCGGTGTGTTAACGGACGTGATCATCAATAATAAACGACAAAACAGCATCCTACGCTCCTCTTTATATTACCTATGGCTCGTCACTCATCCAACAAATGGGATTGAAAAGCCCCCCCCCCGCCGCCCCCCCCACCACCACCACACTGTGAATGGCCACTGACATCATCACTCCTGTTGCTCAGGGTCACATTAGCATTGGGTTACAAAGAGACAGTGGAACCAGGTCAGTGTACCCGGAGACTCGGTTACATACGTTCCTCAAAGCAGACGTGTGTGTGAGTCTTCAAACCCCGACAAAAAAAAAAACCAAGCTCTTCGCTGCATATCCTCCGTGGGTTTGGAGCTGATCATCTCACACGAGCCCGCAGAGCAATCCACACGTAGCAGCCGGCCTAATTACGATGATTTATTCGTGTTCAGTTCACCAAGCGGCTGAACGATAGCCAGATTCCTGCTCGCGTGGATAGAGCTGAAGTAAGCCGCGTCGTTTATCAAGATGTACTCTTGATTGCGGTCGACGAGCGACGCGGCACATCGTTTACATCTGATCCGAAAGAGGCAAAAACGGTTTATTGAAGCGCTTTATGTGCAAATGAAAGAGTCTGACACTGTGATCGCTTCAATGGGACCAAGCGTGTAGGGAGTAGAAACTGCACCATAGCTGCAGTTTAAAACAAAAGCATGGGGATGGTATTAGTGAGCGAGGAAAGACATGGATCGGGGCTTGGTTTCTCAACAGATGGAACCGAGCGCTTGAAAGCTTATCATACTGTAGCAGCGTATGGAAAAGAAGAAGTCTAGCCCTTCTTGTTTACTAAACTGTATTCCCATAAAATATGTTTCAAACAGGAAAGTAGCTACTGGAGAAAAAGTGTATCAGACATTTGACCTTGCCGTGACCTTGACCCAGTTTGGATCCATTCCAAAACCTCATCAGGTTTTCAGCTGCTTGCAGCGATAATTCCTTATAAATCCGACAAAATATTCAACTACTCGCTACCGATAGATCACGCTAACGGACAGATGGCCGACGGACTCCAACCATCACGGCGTCTGTGGCAGATGCCGGAAGGATGAAAAACAAAACGTTTAAAGACGATCCGACAGAGAAGTATGCGTTTACTCTCCACGATCCGTTCTGTTCAGAGTCTTTAGTCAAAAGTGCTCACGTGAAGCGCCGACATGAAACGAAACATAACCATTAAAGTCCCCATGAGATCAAAGTCGATGCTTTGTGGTTTTCAGTATGAATATGTTAACCTTTTATGTTATTTAGAAGCTAGTGCGCTCCAAGACAGTGATAAAATGCACATTCAGAAGATGTACACATTCAAATTTTGGAGCCTTTCAAATTTTAGAGTCTCTACCACCAATACGGATGCACGGTTTCGATGACGTCGTTCTGCGCTGCAGCTTCCCGTCAGATTTTCTGCCCGATCGAATCGCTCTCTAGAATCCGAAGTGCCCCGGACACAAAACGCTAAACGATCACCTTACCGAAGCTGCCGTCGTTGAGCGGGAGAAATCGTATCGGCGGGCGCGGGTCGTGAACGTGTCTGTGGCTGTTCGAGCGCACGTTTTATTCAGTTTTCCAACTGCACGTGGGTTAAGAAGGAAATGGCTTGAATTCGTCCGCTTTGACGATGGAGGTGATTTGCGCCAGCTCACGGCTTTGTGACGGGCATTTTTTCCCACTTTTTCAACTGACAAGTGAGCTAACGTTATCGGCTATTTAAAAAAGGGTTCCGACTTCCTGTTTCGATGGAAATGACATCAACACACCGGATAACGCCGCGCTTTTTTTCCCCAAGGCGCGTCGCTGGGACTTTAACATGTCGCATTCGTACTCCTGAGCCTGATCATTAACCGTTACGCATTAAAAGGTAACCGCTCATCACCGTTCAGTCTTGATATTCGCTCGTCCCAAACTTTATTTTCATGTAGCTGGACGTATACGAATTGAAATGGACAATAACGGTGTCTGAGCGCCACCTATAAAAATGTGAGGAGGGATCGGCGGGTGTCGCGGGTCAAGATCGGAACACGTAGACGTTTCTTTGCATGGATGTAGCAGCGTTTCCTCGTAAAGCTATCCTCTCCAAGCTTCCTCCGGCGGCCTGCGATCAATAATTCAAAGTGGCGCGTGAGACAAGGTCACGTTTCAGCACAGCTGACTGGAGCGCAGACGACCAGGAGCCTAAAAGCGAGACAGTACAGATCGATGATCGTTCCATCCTAACGCCCGAGTATCCGGAAATCAGCATCCGGTATTAATAAGAGTCTTAGAAGAAACTGCTTAGGGCTGAGATAAAGCTAGATCATGGTGCTCCACTAAAGGAAAAAGGGAAGAAGAAAAAAAACAAAAACAAAAAGAAACACATAACACATAGGATGATTTCTACTTCAGATTACCTGATTAAGCAAACCTCTGACATTGAGCCTTGGCTGGATTAGCAGGGGAAAACATCTGCACTGTGAAGACTAATCTCATGATATTGCATTCCTACACTTCTTGCTCAGTGGCACGTGGAGCCCAGTAGGAACGTAAGCGCTGGAGCTACTGTAGCTTCTTTTTTAACGTGACTCTGTTAACGAACCCGGCGTCTGACCTGCCATGACCGTGGCTCTGGAGTGAAGGGGAAAGAGGCTGGGTTTTATAAGCTGGGCAGGTCCAAACAGCACTCCTCCTTACGCTGTCGAATTCTGCAGACACGCTGCTCGAGCATGACGTATAATTTGCACGGGACACACTCAAACATGTCTGCTCTGCAAGAAACAAAGACGTGGAAGGTGAGGGCCAAGCCTCCGTATGTATCCCAGAGCTCCTGGATACCAGATTAAAAGCATCTAGGTACAGTACAACGTGCATCGATACTCATCATGCGATACTACGTGTACTCTGTTGCGATGATGAACAGGCGACCTGGACGTTTGTTCCACGGAGAGTAAAATCGCAATCAAAGCAAAGCAAAGCAAAGCGACGCGACTACTGCATCTTATTACAACCCCTGGCAAAATGATGGAATCGCCGCACTTAGAGGATGTTCATCCAGATGTTTTGGGGTTTTTTTTTTTCCTTCGTAGCAAATGAAGAAATCGCAGATATGACGCGAAACCATTTTTGTTTAATAGCTGAACTTCAAACAAGTTCAATGAAATTATTTTTAATTGATGGCTAATTGGATTGGCACCCTGTCCAGGGTGTACCCCGCCTTGTTCCCGAAGCTCCCTGGGATAGGCTCCGGGTTCCCCCGTGACCCTGAAAAGGATAAAGCGGTATAGAAGATGGATGGATGGATGGATGGATGGATGATGGCATATTGTTTTTCCCGGATCAGTTAGAGGGACCAAATGATGGAATCACTCCACGTTGAGGAAATAATTATGGATTATTAATTAATTAATTATATATATATTTTTTAAAAGGTCACTATTACTAGTACTTTGTTCTTTTCCATTGTTTCAATTGACAACTCTCTTGTCGGGGCCATGATTTCCTTCCAAAAAGTCCACGGTTAAAATCTGTAAGCGCTTTCTTGGTCAGTTTTTGGTTTTAGAAATGCAAATTACGAGGTGATTCCATCATTGTTTCCTCTACTTGTCGCTGTACGTGTGAACGTAGCTTCGGTCTGATCAAAAAAATTTTAAAAAAAAGCCGTCGGAACATCCCTAACGTAGACCTCGTTTAAGACGAGACGAGGCACTGTCATTCCACCGAAGCTCACGTGTTAGACGTCACGGACGGACGAACAAGCGCGGAGGAAATTCGCCGACCCCATAATGAAACAACTGGCTAAACTCAACTGTCCCCGATGATTTTCAGAGGTCTGTTCTTCCTGTTCTGTTACACGGGGATTACAGTAGCATTGCAACATCCTCTGCGCTGTCGTTCGGCAGGAGAGCGATGGGGGAGAAAAATGATAGCTGGAGCGAGACGTCTTCCAGAAACGAAATGGCGTTTTCCTACTTAGCCATCTGTCCAAAAGCAGAAATAAACAGCAGACGCGTTTAACTGAGTATTAGCGCCACATGTGCGAACGCCACAGGAGGCCATCATGCTGCATGTCGAACCTCTGCTCTTCTTTTCCTACGTCCACACACACACACACACACACACACACGCGTCCTACTGTCGTGATCACAATATTTGCGAGCCACGTCTCTCTTGAGAGCTGCCTCTTTGTACAATGGCATGTCAGTGCTCTGAAACGCAGTCCATTCATTCAAATTAGACAGCGGTATAGTAATGTATACGCATACACTTTATATGCAAACGCACACACGCACACACACACACACACACACAGTACATTCTCAGATTCTAATCCGAGTCATTATCCATGTAGAAAATGGAGGGTGATGGAAAAGGGGCGGGTCTCATCTTAAATGCGTGTACTACAAAAGCCACACAGGCTGCTTATTATATAAAGGGGGGATAAAAATTCCTCGTGGAAAACAAAAGGACATCGTAACGCGGCGAGAAGGCCCGGTAGCGTTTCGTCCTCCGCTCCACCCCCGCAATCATTTCAAACCAGACATGTAATCGCCCACAAACCCAATCAGCTCGGCCTGGGGCGGTGGAAGAAAAAGAGAAAGTGAGAGAGCGGGAGCAGGCCTGGTAGGCAGCTGACGCAGACATTCTGGTAATATATCCACCTCGGCTTCGGTGGGTTTTATTACATACACCGGTATGAAACGATATTAAACTGAATGTATGACAGTACGCTTTCGCAGAAGATGCTGCAGTATCTGTAAGACCAAAAAATGATAAATAAACAGTAAATAATAAGCGGAAAGCCCTGTTGGGAGAACGACGTAAAATCCGTCATGTAAATGTCTGTGATCTTAGGCTATATTCAGTGAAGATGGTCTCTCGGGGATTCTTGTTTTTTTCCCACCCGTCCGTGTCGCGTCTGAGCCCACACCGCGTGACCTCTGCTCGAGGTTTGAGAGGGAGCGCCGTCTTGTGCCGTTTCCTCTCCCCAGACCCGCGGCTCTGCTTGACGGCGGACTTAATGTCTTTCAGCTGTGCTGAGAAATGTGAATTCCTGCTGCTATCGCATCAATCTCGCCCTGCTCGCTCACCCACTTCCTTTTTTCCACTCTCTTTCTTTCCACGATGTAGAGGGTGTCCAGGGAAACAGTGGACGTCGCGGACCATCGCTACGACCGTCGCCGGCGTCCTTTCCGTTGTTCTTTGGATTACGAGCGGCGAGGCTTTTATCTGCACACACGCACGCACGCGCGGGCGGGCAAGGTTGAATCTCGAAACAGGAAATTTGATTTCTGCGGTAACCGGACACACACGCACACGCACACATGCGCACACCCTTACAAACTATTCCAGTTCACTCCAGGGCCACGGGGCTGACATCATGGAAAACGGCTCTCTATTTTTCACAATCATTACTGGCATCGGCCGTGTTTCCTGTTGAGAAGCCACTAGATTTCTCAACAACCTGAGAGAGAGAGAGAGAGAGAGAGAGAGAGAGAGAGCGAGAGAGAGAGAGAGAGAGAGAGAGACAGACCCTGGTTGAGAAAAATCAATGAATTTCAACTGTTATTGCTTTCTGACTGCTCATGTCTGAGAGCTGGGTTTTTACCAGATTGCAAACTGTTTCAACTAGTACTGAAAAAACAGAAACGAAAAGAAACATCTACACACACATAGAGTGCAAGGAACAGTGAAGAAGACACCGGACTGAATTCAGACAACACTCTGTACATAACAACCTTGGATATAAATTAAAAAATAAAAATATTGTTTAAAGCGCACCTATTATGGTTTTGCAACGTGCCTAATTTAGTTTTAAAGGTCTCATACAAAAGATTTACACGCATCCTAGATCTAAAAACACTTTAACGTGCTCGTAATTTAAACTGCAGCGTTACCTTCTTCCCCTCGGTGTCACAAACGACTCGTTCAATGATCCGTTCTAAAGGATTCATTCTAAACTCCTCCTTTCAGAGAGCATACTCTGCTCTGATTGGTCAGATGTCCCAGTCTGTTGTGATTGGTCAGCGTGTGTCGAAAAGGAAACGCCCAGTACCATAACGAGTTTCAGCTCCGTCTGAATAAAATGAAGACCACAAGCGGGTTTTTTGTTACACACCTACGTAGGTGAGTACAGGAAGTGAGTCTGGAATCACTAACGAATCGTTCCAGCTGTTCAGAATCGATTCCTTCTTTTGGGAGTCAATAACTCGGTTTGTCGTTCGCTTTGATTTTTGAAACTTTGCAGACGTTTTCACGTTCACAAACAGCTCCATAACGCACTACATGAAAGGTCATATCTGAAAAACCATAATAGGTGCACTTTAAAATATTGAAATGTTTACTAATCTTAATACTTACTACGAGTTTATTTTTCCAGGCATTGCATGACGGTACGCTCAAACTCATTCCTATAATGGTTTATTTCTATATGTAACACTACTGTTTCTCTCACCGTTTATTAGCTAGCCTAGATATCATTATACGTTCCGTGTATCGTAGGAACGTTTTCAAACATGGCAACCTATTTGTTATATTGCACGCCGCTACGCTCCAGCAGGCATCCTAAAACCAGTCACTCACGACGCTGCATTGTGACATTTTTAGTTAAGGAGCTATTGTTGTATTTACAGTGCACTATGGGTAACGATATGATGGACTAAAATACCTTTAGAAATATATGTCTTTCAGTTATGTGGCTCAAGTGAGGTCTTCTTGTTGTAGTAAACGTTACACAGCGTTTCTCGTCATCTTGTACCGTGTGCTTAAAAGGTGTGGATATATACTGTTAATCAGTGACTATAATTGTCTTCTTATCAGGCTGAGCTTCTACAACAGTCCTCGTTTGGAGAACAATAAAAACCCACAGGCTGCGGAGCTTTACAGACCTTTACGCAATGTCGCGATACAACTACGGTGAGTTACATAAGAGTCGCTGATTGTCGTGCAGACATGATTTCACAGCAACGTGTCTGGTAATATTCTATGCCTGCATGTGGAGTCGCCTTCTATCCGCCAGCTGAAACATCCATGTTTGATGTTGAGCTTTAACCATTCGTTGAGGATAGTTAGCCCTGACGATTGTTTTCTTCTTTAGCCCTGAATACTTCTCCACTTTGAGCGGTGTTGTTGTCATTTTGTATCGTCGCCGAACTGAGTGTTGTATTTTATCTTCGGTGAATGGAGGCGAGACCGATCAGACAGGGTTTTACAGGAAAGTGCGTGGAAATACTCATCTAGTTAGTTAGTGTGAGCGGTTAACATGGATATATGCCAGTGGGTCTCAAACGGGAGGGGGAGAGGCGGAGCTTATCCTGTCTTTTATCTAGCTGTCAATGCAGACCAGTGCTGCCAACTTTTCAGACCCCTTTCCGACTTTTTTTGCATTAAAAAAAAAAGCACCTAGCGGCAAATCTAGCGACTTTTTGGACAAACCTTAGTAACTTTCCAAATGTCTCCAGTACTGTCCTGCAAGCGCGAGGTCTTGCTTTCCCGCTGCACTCTCACCTCTCTCTGCGTCTGCTCTGTTCAGTGAGTGACCGAGAGCCGGAGATTTAACAACGTCATGGATCACGGGACGCGCCCTTCGTTTCAATTTACATCCTTCATATACGAATGTTTTTAGAACGCAAGACGAATGGAATGCAACATGTTTTACGTGTAAAATAGTCCACGTTATTACAGTCTAGTTCTCTTGTTCAAAGCAGTTATAGTGTTCAGAAACGTTTTTCATCATTCATGTTCCAGACCTGTCCGTTATATAGTTTTATAAAAGTCATAATTTATTTTGAAAAAATCCTAAAACTCATTTAAAAAAAGTACAAAAACATAAAAGCGAAAAAAAATCTATCTATCTAACAAAAACAGATTATAAATTAGGTTTTATATATATATATATATATTTATTTTATATCGAATAGATCATTATACCTGGTGAAATCCAATGGGGGGCGTGCCACATGATAGGGGAGGCTTGGGGGGCTTTAGTTACAAAAGGTTGAGAACCTGTGATGTACACCGTCGTAAAAGGGGTCGAAACTGAAACGCTAACATCCTCTCATGCTGAACCAGGTAAACAAGGTGTGTAAATGTCTACACGGGTTCCAGGTCACGTGAACATGAGCCGAACAGAGCACAAGGACAGCGAAGGTATTTTTTCAGGGCACTGTAGCAGCTAAACGGTAAATCGAATCCAAACCTTCCTTCTCAAATGTTCACATTTTTAAACCAAGGAAATAATGCATGGAAACAGTCTACCTAGAAATACGTATTTAAAGGTTTTTTTTGGATGGAGAAGATTCTGGGCTCAGCCCTTGATGATTAACGGTCGAGCTAGCGCCTCCAATCTGACCTAAACAGGAAGTATTCACGATCGCCGTTCGCCCATCGGTCTTGCTGTAATATATTTCCTTCCAGCCAGGTCTTTTTCGCGTTCCAGTTTAACAGTAGATAATGGGCTACATGCATCAGTTTTTGAAACGGCGTGCGTCTCTCACCTTTGGTTGCACCGTTTACAATCGGCGGAACGGTGAGACGGCAACGCTGAACGTTTTATTGCTGTTTTTTTTACAGCCTTACAATAAAATCGTAGTGTTGCGCTAACGTTAGCTTGGGTGTTCGTTTCTATTGATAGGTATTTTCTTACCTTTATGTATGACAGAGCATTTGACTCGAACGATCTTTCTCTTTGACCGGTCTGCTGCTTCAGCTCTGTGACGTGACAAATGAACCATTTTAGTTACAAACCATCCATCCATCCATCTTCTATACCGCTTTATCCTTTTCAGGGTCACGGGGGAACCTGGAGCCTATCCCAGGGAGCATCGGGCACGAGGCGGGGTACACCCTGGACAGGGTGCCAATCCATCGCAGGGCACACTTAAGTTACAAACCACAGCAGTGAAAAATAACTAATGGCTGCAAACGTAATCTACGTTTGAATACGCTGAAGGACAGGAGAATATTATATTAATAGCAAAATTCTTTTTTACGTTCGCTACCTTTCCTGTATCTCAGTTTCAATGAGATAATATTGCGCTAACCAAGGAAAAGATCGCTACAGCTATGGCTCATATACCTAAAAAAAATAAAAAATATCCACATCCAGTCATGAGAGACCCTGCTTGATACACTTCCCACATAAAGAAATCCTCCTCCTCCTCAACACAAACGCATTTATAGTCGGTATACTTTGGGTAGTTGTACGTTTTCAGTTCTAACCTAATGCAGCATCGATGCTCCGTGCCGTAGCGGTTACACTTTCAGTAGCTTGCAAACGCAAACATAATGACTTTATGTTCAAAATAAGCTATGATAAACTACTGCTGGATTTCATTTAAGACAGGTCGTTAAAAATCTTTGTGAATTGCTCACAGACGTGTTACTCAATAAACAGGCCGAGCCATTTCGAAATTTTGGAGATACACACATCGCCTTGCCAAGACAGGAACACAGTGGCTTGGCTTATAGGGGACAGACATCTGGGCAAAGGATGTCCAGCCAAAAGCACCAAACACAAACAACTAAAGCGGCCAATGGAAAATTGATTTCCACATTTCCACTAAAATAAGCCAAACCCACGTGATTAACAACCAAATCCATCCCCGTGGACACTCGGAGCCGTAACCCGACGGAGTATACAAATCTCTGGCGTGACCGTATTATAGTGCTGGCGTGGCGTGTTATTTTTATCAAGAGAGCATTGTGCATCAACAAAATGACGTCTTTGATGACGCGAATCTATAAACACTGCGTCTGAGTGGAGCGAATAATGACCTGCAAGGAAAAGAGCGCTTCACTTCTCATTAGCATTTCTTCAAAAACACGTTGACTTGGGGGTTTTTTGTTTTTGCTCGTTTGTTTGTTTTTTGTTTTGTTTTAATTATTATCTGAGGGTTCTTTCGGGTCTGCGGCGTACACGATGCCACCACGCCACTGTTCCTCTCCGTCTCGACGGTGCAGCGCAGACGGGCCGGAGTCCAGGCTCAGCCTGGTATTAAGCTGCCTGCTGTCGCTGCGTTCCTCTCAAGCATGGCTTAATGCACGGGGATGGGATTTTCCAGCAAAGCACAGCCAACAAGCACAGCTCACAAAAATCCAACATTCCAGTATCGGTGTGTCGGATTCCATGAGGACACGAACGCGGGAATGTGGGGTGTTTCAACCGAGCTGGCAGTGGGAGAGATTTCCAGCGCGAGTAGCGAGATCAAACGCTAAGACTGGGACAGTGATATGAAATAGGCGCTCGTGTGGCTTTTCACGAACGACATCTGGTTAGAAAGATGCACACGTGACTGCTGGAAAGAAACCTACGTCCAAAATATTTACCATATATGTCCAGGAAGTGTGAGTCTCTTTAAAAAAAAAAAAAAAAATGGGGGATGGAAAGCAGGGGAAAGGAAAACATCTTTCAAACAGAGGTCGAGAGAGCGGTATAAAAGGTGAGAAGAGAGGGAGTGGGAGCAGGAAGCCCCTGGGAGCCCTGATATATGGTCGTTTCGAGACCTCTATATGTGAGCGCAATAGCTCTAAATTACCCCCAGTCCTATACATCTACAGGAAACCAACCCCCACTCGAACCGCTTCTCCTTCAGCACAATGCAAGTCGGACGTGACCACAACGGTCTAGTATTAGAGTCCGCGATCGCATTCTCACGGATGCCCGTTCATCCTGCTCTACGCTCCCGGGGTTGTGGAACAGCGGGCTTTTTCAGCGGGTCGCCCACGCTTGGCTCGCACTCGGAGCAGGCCCCCGCTTTCAGGACCTCGGGGGAACAGCCGGACGAGGACTGAGGATTGCAAAAGCAAACAAAAGTTCCAGATGAGCTCCTCCGGCTAGATGTCAGAGCGAGCCTATAAAAATATCATGCTCATTTATATATCTTTTTAGCCCTTCCTCACGGCCGCCCGAGCGCTAACAGCCACGGAAATCTCTCGGACTTCATCTGGAAGGGGAGAGACCGCTAAAGCCAAGGCCTTCGTTTCGTTTCAGATAGGAACGTTTAGAAGCTTTAGGGGAAGAACCGACTGAAACGTCTGGTGAGCGGTCACAATTGGAAGATGTGACCAGAATCTTTATAGACGTTGTCATAATATTACGTCGTCCGTGGTAACCAAATAACACCCGCTGCGGGAAACGGACACGCGGTTGTTTCGGTCTCCAGTTTGATTTCACTTAGAGCTGTTTTGACGGTAGTTATTTTAGCTTTATTACCGCTGCTTTGAACGTAGCGCTGAAACCACTTTGGGAAGCGCCCACGCCGCAAAGCAAAACAAAACAACTTTCCAAATGGTAGGCCAACAACTTTATCTTGCTAGATTGCGTGACCAATGCTTGAACACATGGGAAAAAAAAGAAATAGATGAAAATAAAAACGCCACCCTGCTTGACGTGACGCTTTTCAGTCGATTCTTCGTTTCTGCTTTACGGGACACGAACCGAGCGAGAAACAGCAAAACCGAAGACGTTCATCTTTAAATTGGACACGGATTTGGGATTACGAGTTACGTACAGTTGCAGTGACGCTGCACATCGCCGTACGGATTGAAGACGTGTTGAACTCATCGTGTGCATTATTGCAACGAGTGCAACCGTAAAAGTTCAAAACAACTTTTTTTAAAAAAAAAAAAACAACTCGCATCACAGTAGCAAAGGGTCAAAAAGCATACATGCTATGGCAAAAATAAATAAATAAATAAAATGATGTTAGCATCACGATATAAACTACAAAACGCAGAGAACGTTCAAATGCGAACGAAATAAAAATTGCTGCTTTTAAGCGTTCTGTACAAGTCTCTTGGCATGTTTACAAAAAGGAAAATCCGTACTTTTTTTTTTTTTTTTCCATACTTTACAGTTGATCGTTTACGGGAAAACAAACTATTTCCGCTCGTCCAATCGGGTGCTCTGGAGAACGTAAACACAGACAGACTGAGCGTATCGCTTTACAACAGCAGATCATTTGCACCAAACATGAGTCGTTCATGTCCTTCCCGCAGCTTCTCGCACGAACTTCACTTTCCAGACCGTCACTTGTGTGTTGCGCTCGTTCCCGGTCCGAGATCTTGATCTCGGCTCAAACGGAGTCGTCCAGAAGTGGTCCGTTTCTTTAGAGTTCGCTGCGTCGTGATCAAAGGAAGTCTTTTTCTTCTCCCACACGAGAAGGCCGATGTCCTTTTTTCCCCACTCTGCAATGCTTTCCAATGCTTGTACACCAGGCACATTAAGCACACAGGAAGTGGAGCGTTCATGCCTGTGCTTTCCTGCACTACATATACTAGTATACTACACATAAGAATGAGTATAATGTGCTCTAATGACCTCTTAGATTATTATAAACATCCATTACTACTGTATATGATGACAAAGTTTGTTCGTTTAACAAGCTCCTACACTGTGTGTCAGTTCGAACCGTCATGAAGCTGCTCGTACACGCATACAGGCTGAACTATAGCTCATGTACTGTTCAGATTTCGCTCTTACACTGCCTAATACAGCGCTGAATATAGTATTGTCTCCCATATTGTTTCCAGCTAGACACCCCGTCCATACCACGTGCGGTACTACTAAAACTTAGCGGCGTAAAATCGTACTCGGCGTACGCGTCAACCGCGCCACCGTGTTTGGTGTTAAACGCCATAGTGATTAACATGGGTGCGGCGCGAATCAAATTCTTCCGGGTGAAAAAGCACGTTCGGAAGAAGGGAAGAGGACGTGGTACACGAACGGGGATCGGGATCTCGGTACTCTGATTTTTATCGAGTGCATCTACATTCACGTCAACACGGCACATCTTGGGAGCAGGGGCCGATAAAACGCGAGAGCGTCGAACTAGGGTCATGAATTTCTGGAAGACTTAACATGGAGGAACTAACCACGCGAACTACAAACTAGCTCGCTTGGTAAAGGTTCACGAAACCTCATGGATCGTCATTCCCTCCAGAAACACCTCGCACCAGGACCAAGATACTCACTAGATTTTGCTCCATCCGCTAAGTAGTGTGATCACTGCTTAAAATGGTCTTCAATCTGGAAAAGAAAAACTTCTGCAGCTCTGTACTGACCAACAGCGACGTACAACCCAAGGTCTGGTGGTTGGAAACGTCTGCTCTTGGATACCGAACGTGACGAAGTTTGCTAAGCTACCGTTGAGTTTAGATTCTACGAGAGTTTTGGCACGTCTCGAACGCTATTGGACGTTGCGGAAATCAGCCAAGCCCTCCGGCGTGCTCCCTCCCTGACATCCTGTTTCACAGGGAAATACGTCGACGGCGTACGGAAACAAGCCACAGCTCTCACGCCGTTTCCCGGTGTCCCAATTTTGTTTCGTTTTTTTTCCCCTCGAGTTTTCTAGCGAGCCTTTTCTGCCATTTTATGCGCAAAAGCGACATTTCCCTCATGTTTTGCGAGCGTTTTTTTTTTTTCCACAGCGAGGGAGAAAAGTGTACGTCTGTATTTGTCGACCCTCAGCCTCGCCGCTCGTACAGTGACCGCGCGCTGATTTCCGTGTGGGAAGCCGGCGTTTTTATATCTGACCTTTTCTACAGTTAAAAAACGCGGCATGCATTTGGCCGGGATCCGTGCTCTAATTCATACTCTCTCTTCACTACGTCCATAATACTACGATTCCTTGAAGGCTTCGGCTTGAGAAAATACCAACAATCGAGAAGCGAACAAGCTGTGCTGTGTTCGCGCCAGAACAATGGGGCCCATTTTTTATTCCATATTTTCACAGAATTCTTTTTTCTGCTCGACACAGAGAGCAACCACCAACCACCACCTGCAGGAAAGAAAATTCCAGCAGTATCTGAATGCATTCAGACACTTTGCCCTACACGCACACACACTGAAGCCGTGGCCTTTTCCTGGTCTGGCAGCCTGGCTGGGGTGAAAGTGGAAGCGAAAACAGAGAGCACACTGTTCGTTCCCAAATCCCTCTCCAGGGCAGCCATGTCTGCTCCCATCCCATTAAGCTGCCCTTCAGGGACCTCCATTCACATAAAATTCACAACATCCTGCACCGGTTTCTCCGGCTTGGCTGCCTGGCCTCCGAATGGCATGTCATAACCGAGTCTGTTTGATTATCTGCTTTCCGCTTGTGAACAAAGTCCGCGCGGAGAAAGCAAACCGTCGTGATTTGTTTATTTGGCTCGGGATAAAGCCGTGATGAAACCAAGGAGCGCGTTGGTCTTGCGTATCATTTAATCAGCACGCGCTACGCTTGTACTGTCATGCGGTACTCTTATTCACTCTAATGAACAGGAAGGTTGGATCCCAGTCAGAGAGCCCAACAGCTCTCTCGCTCTTCTACTACATCCAGGGACTGGACTCTTCCTCATTCATACCGACATTACTACTCCATAAAAGCATCCACCAGATGAACTGAATATATAAATGACATGTAATTAATAGTAAAGAATGGGATAACATGATGAAAGAATCTGACTGATAATCGTGCAAGGCTGATAAGAGTGATCAAACTGATAAAAGTGCAGAGGCTAATAAATCATTGACAACTGCGTGTATTGTTTACGCTGTTTACTCAACCCTCCTGAAGTATGAAATGAACAACAACTCGGGGTGTTTCAGGGTCACGCTTTGTCACGGTGTACGATCCGAGAGTCGCCCCACTGTTGACCTTTTCAAAATACTGACTAACTATCCTTTTCTATTTATTTTTCTTTCCTCACAGCCACCCTCTAGTTCATCTTACAATGACGATGTGATAAATACGGACCGTGGGCTTCATTTGTCCATCTTTTAAAGTTAAAGTTGTGTGGAACTGAAATTTTCCTCCGGATTTACGAATGTTTTGGAAAGACTGATTTTCTTCCTACTCGTGTGTGTGTTTGTGTGTGTGTGTGTGTGTGTGTGTGTGTGTGTGTGTGTGTGTGTGTGTGTGTCGGTCGCCTGTCAAGTGCAAAGTGCGCTCCAGACACAGCTCGTTTGCATTTAGTGACGCCCACGAAACTCCATAAAAGGTCAAGCGCACAGAGGGTTAGGAGCACGAAATGAGCGATCAGGGAAACGGCTAAAAGGCAGAAGTTATGTTGACTCATGTTTATCCGAATAAATCTATTTCATAATATACGACATCAATAATAATAATTATTAAAAAAAAACGAGCATTAAATCTTCCGTCAGCCGAAGCATTTGTTTACGGCTCTGCACAGACAGACCGGCCTGTCCTCCGTTTATACGCCGCCTTTATTATATATTTTTTCATATTCTTTAATTAATGCCAGTAATATAAAATGACTGGTTTCACAAAAAACGTTTTCGACGGTCTCAATGAGTCCCTGACCCCGTCAACTAGCATGAGGATGTGTTGTTGATAGAGACACAAAACACTTCCATAAGTCGCTCGGTATAAACGCTGTAAACTAGGGCTGCAACTAACGATTATTCTCATAATTAATTAGTCGGTCGAGTATTCATTTATTTATTGATTCATTGATTGATTGATTAGCCGATTAACCGAATTGGGGGGGGGGGGGCCGAACTTTTTGCACCATTTTTATCATATATTTAAAATAAAATCCACAAACTGAGTGTTACAAATATAAACTTCAGATTAAAACTTTACACAACTGTTTGTCCAATTAATATAAGACTGAAAAGAAGCCAATACACACACACACACACACACACACACACACCCCAGAATATATATTATTCATTTAGGACTGTAGTTTAATTCAGTGCTTTTTGTGCATCCATAAAAATGATGCATAAATGCTTCTATATAATATCAACTAATATAAAAGTTTATATTATATTATATAATAGTGTTTACGCATGACTTTTTATAAAAGGTAACGCTGACATAAACAGTAAACTGAAGATAGTTATTGTCGGTGACTCTGGGTATCTGCTAGAGCTAGCGGCGTGACATTACGTGCGTATGACGTCACGCGCCGTCGACTGGGAAGCGGCTTACGCTTCCTGTTAGTAGAAAACCCGCTAGTGTTATATTTGACATGATATTACCGTTCTGAAATTCATACACTAGACGGTAGAGCACGCAGTGCATAGTGTAAGTGTACTGTGCACCGTTTGGGACACGACTTTAGTATTTACTCTCCGAAGCGTGTTTTCGGAACAGATGTAACGTAGTGAGTAAATCTCCCCCTGTACCTCGCGCAGACCGACTAAATCCACGATGAGATTCGGCGACAACGATTCTCATGATGGATTATTATCGATTAGTTGTTGCAGCTCTACTATAAATGTAACAAAAATAATCCATTTAAACTCAACAGTGTATTCCAGATATAACAGTGCGGTAATCCATGCAAATGATATGATTTGTAGTTTGTCGAGTCGAGGTTTACATTATTTAGTCTTCTTAAAGGTAGACATTTACACACACTCAGGAGCAGGAGAAGGATACGACCGTTTTCCCAAATTTACAGGATTTCCATGAACACCCAACTCTCATATGAGAACGCTAAGAAATAAATTTGCTCATATCCAGCTTGAGGCCCAGTGTAAGAGATTTGCTGGAAATGCCATTCACAATAATAGCTAATCGGACTGGATTAGTTTTGCATGGAGCGGTGGAGTGGTGTAATTATTACCGGGGTTTCTCTGGGATTTTAGACCCGTCGGAATCTGTCGTGTCGGGAAGTTTCGCACGCAGAATTGGACTCTTTAGATCAAAACGACCAGTAAAAATATTCATTTTATTGAAAATCCTGTCCTGCAGAATGAAGAACTATTACAGTTCATCTTTTCATTTCCTTTTTGTTTTGTGACATTTCCAAGAATTCATTTCCAAGAATTCCAAGAGACTTTGGTTCAAAGATTTCGGAAGAGATTGCTCTTTTAAAATTTCACTGTAGCACGTGATACTGCGGATCCCTAGCACCGCTATCCGGCGCATCATGACCCACTAGCCTGTGCTGCTATACAAGAAATGTAGAAATCTGCACAAGCTCTGTTACGTTGTTATTACCACAGTCATACAATATTCATTACGCCTTATTGGCAGTGTCACAAACTAGGGACCAATTACTGTGTAAAATCATTCCCGGTAATATCCAAGGGTGCGCTCGGTCTTTAAAACAATCCTATATTTAATGTTTAAGTGTACAGAGATACCGCTGGCATTCATGAGCCGGCTTTATCCTGGTGTTTCTCTTTAACAAAAAGCACATTTGTGATTCGTTGGAGTCCATTTGTTTTCTGGACCTTTTCCACCGAGACCTGAGGCATTTTCATACCCCTCGGGAAGCCCGCAGGGAGGCGGTTGGTTTAATGAAGAAACCTCTCCACCAGACACATTTCCTTCAGGCATAAATCGCGGTGCGCTGCGAGGCTCTCGAAATCATTTCGGCGGTCTGCTAAAAAAAAAAAAATTTGCATGAGAATATCGGCGAGCGTGGTTTATTCCGTCTGTCGGCCATGCTCGTTTCACACTTCTTCTCCAACCAGCTCTAACCGTCTGCTCGTTTGTATAAGTCAATGGTTGGGGTTTTTTTTTTTTTTTTTTGGAGACTGATGTATCCCTGTGTCGACATAACAAGGAAAAAGCTGTCTGGTGGGCAGATCACGCTACGCCTTGGCAGAACATCAAACATCTGCAGAAGGTCAAGTTTCCACTGTATGGAACCAATCAATGGCGCCCATAGAACGGCGAACGAAAAAATGGTGCTTCACACCAGAGTGGGAACCTTGCCCTTCTGTTACAGATTCACTCTCCCTTAGGCAAGATAAGTCCTGAGGACTTCAAAAGAGCGAAGTGCTCTTATTCATGCCTTCGAATAAGTGCGTTTCACAGATAAGGCCAATCGGACCACGGGAAGCTATGAGAAACGTATCTGTTTGAAAAAAAAAAAAACCATTATTTGACAGTGATATTTCTTTAAGAAGGATCTCAAACCTAACAGTAGCGCTGAAAATGTATTTCCTATTGAGAGATGAGTGATGCGGTGAACAGGAACCCAGATCGTTCCTAGACAATCCAATGTTTAGAATAATTGCGCTCGAATTTCCCTGGAGGTTTTCTCTCGGTCCAAAGTGCAGCAGCTACATTACATGGCTTGCATGCTGGAATAGAATACAGACATGCCCATGTGTGTGTGTGTGTGTTTGTGTGTGTGTGTGTGTGTGTGTGTGTGTGTGTGTGGAGGCTGTTTCAGCTCCCAGTCATGTACATGCCTCCCACTGGGCCTCTCTTTCAAGGTGTGTCGCACAGCCACGGCTCAGTCACACTCTCGCTGGTGTTCCTTTCTTAGCCTCGGGCACAGCAAAAGGAATTAAACAGAGGCGTTCGACAGCCCTTCTGAGATCCTGCTAAACAGCCACGCTGCTATGACAATGTGACAAAGAGACAAAACAAGCTCTCTCTCTCTCTCTCTCTCTCTCTCGCGCTCTCTCGTTTGTTTCCCAGATGTGCTTCTCACGCATTCCCGCCTAAACTCGGCAGATGCTTGTGCGAGAAATGAAGACAGCTCATCGTGATGCGTGTAGACGACGCCAATAAAATGTATGACATGCGGCTCGGCCGAGATTACTACGGCTTCTCCTTTCTACTTCCTGCAACTATTTATGCTGCGTTACCACCCACGTAATTGGGCGATGCGAGCGTGACGCTTCAGACAGGACGCTCAGATAGGACTTTAATCCAGGCTTGAGCTCGGAGCTCTGCCCTGCTCAGCCCTGTTGCCCTGCTGCCTTCACGAGGTAACAAGAGTTAACTTGTTTTGGGAGCAAATTTAATTAAGGGCACATTCCGACAGGCTCGCCGAAATACCTACGCTGCCACCTCGGAGAGAAAAGGGCGCAGGAGTCATCTTGAGCCTCTGCCAAACTGCTTTTGAGCGAAAGCCCTCGGGGTAACAGTCCATTTATTTGATTTGTGAAAGTATGCGCTGAAAACGAATATACAGTACGGGTCCAAACGAAAGCCATCTGGTTTCGCTTAGAGCCGTGTTCAACAAAAGCAGAGCTGGATCAGTACAAAGAGATGGGGTTGGAGGTCTGCGCTGGCTCAGATGTCCAGTCCCGCCTCCAGAGAGCGATGACTAATGGTGTTTGTGTTTCGTGGCTCATCATTTGCTGTCTTAGTCTGTGCAGCCAAAAAAAAAAAAAAACCCAGAAGAACCGTGCAAGAATGGAAAGAGCCGTTAAAAAAAATGCACAGGACGTGACATAAAGAGTACGTGAACCGTGATAATAAAAAGTCGATTCGTGAATCGCGATACTCAGCTGACTGGCAACCGTTAAGTCGCTCGGAGCACACTGTGTGGACTGTGTGCGCACTGTTGCTAAGTATAACAGATGTTCCTGCTATCATGTTGCATCACGTTACATTAACATGCCAGTTCACACAGAGGGGTCAACCGGCAAGGCTCCGATAAATCTCCTCAGTCTTTACTGCTTTAGAAAACGACTGTTTGTTTTAGATGAGTTTGATATCGACCTAAATGATGACATCTATAACGGCGATTTTTTTTTTTTTTTTTTTGCTAACGGGCTAAAAATATTCACTATGAGCTGAATCCAGTTACGCACATGTAGTGAGACGATCTGCTGCAACTCGGACCTGAAACCAGACCTCCGGGACTCCGAGTACATAAGACGTCAAAACAAAATGGTGGCGTCGCGGTCAGGCATCATTTGCAACTTGTAATGTAAAGTTGTGACATAATCCTGTCGATTTCTGCCCCCATTTTACTAACAGGACTAGCAAAGATGTTGGACAGATCATCTAATTCTAATCACTGATCACAAAATAATTTGTGTCGATCTTTACGGATGGTTATATGCTTATCAAATTCGTAGAGTAGCCATACAGATATGTCCTTGTGCCGGGAAGCCATGGTCTTCTGAGCAGGATCACTGGAATATGTTTACATCAGAACTCCGGGAAATCAACTTTCCAACAATTTCCAGACTCCAAGTACAACAGAGATTGCAGAAATTGTGGACACTGATATTTAGACATGGGACGTACTTTAAGTATGAACTTGTCCGTCACTTGGACAGTTGCGTGGGAACTGCTTGCACAGAGTAAAATACGTCGAACACATTTCGGTTTACGTTTGTAAAATTCTTACTTAGTTGTCACGCAATATTGGATCAAATAAGTAGCAATATTAAGTCTAGCTTCACTGTCTGGCAGTTGGACTTAAAGCGCACTTATTATGGTTTTGAAACGTGTCTCATACAATAGATTTACACGCATCCGCGGTCAAAAAACACTTTAACGTGCTCATAATTTAAACTGCAGCGTTACCTTTTTTACCCCCAGTGTCACAAACGACTCGTTCAATGATCCGTTCTAAAGGATTCGTTCTAAACTCCTCCTTTCAGAGAGCATACTCTGCTCTGATTGGTCAGATTTCCCAGTCTGTTGTGATTGGTCTACCGCTGTCAGTGTGTGTCGAAAAGGAAACGCCCACTACCATAACGTGTTTCAGCTCCGTCTGTTCGCGAGCAGCCGATGAAGACCAGAGGCGGGTTTTTTGTTACACACCTACGTAGGTGAGTACAGGAAGTGAGTCTGGAATCACTAACGACTCGTTCCAGATGTTCAGTTCCTTCGTTTGGGAGTCAATAACTCCGTTTGTCGTGCGCTTTGATTTTTGAAACTTTGCAGACGTTTTCACGTTCACAGACAGCTCTATAACGCACTACATGAAAGGTAATAAATGAAAAACCATAGTAGGTGCACTTTAACCACATTATTTGGGCTGTAAATACATGCAAAAAAATCTACAGGCTATCAAGTGGCACAACAGAATAGAGTCTGTGTCACTGTCATCTGGAGCCAAAGAACCAAAACTGGCCACTGTGAAAGGGGTGGCATTCTCTCACTCTCACTCCTCTGTCAGTCACAAACTGTGCGTCTCAATCAGCTCCCTAGTTCAGTAGTCAGGGCACTGATCAGGGAGTCGGCCGTTTTAAGACCTGTCTCAATCGCAAAATCCTTCCAGTGCGGTGTAACTTTCGCTCCCTAAAAAATCCCGCAGTGCACCGCAAAAACCAGGGCGCCTCAGTGCTCACTATTTTCCCTTACTGGAAATGACGTCATATTTTCTGAAGCCTCTCAGCTCGAAAACAAACGGGGGACGAACTCTCAGCCAACTTCGTCTACAAACGTGAGTAGCTTGTTATCGTCGCTGCTCTCGAATGATTACTCGCGTTAGCGTTTTAGAACTTTATTCGAAGTTCTATATACGGCTCATGCTTTTACTTTTAAGTGTTTATTGATGTTTTGTTTTTTTTTTTTTAAATCCACCAGCTGGCCTACGATCCTGCTTGACGTACCACGACAGAAATGAAATGCGCGGGGTGTTAAATGTATTCGATTTAAATTTACATTTACGTTTTTAATATTTTTGGTGACGTTTTCCAGCGCGAGTACGTGGTCACGTCGCCGGAAATTCTTATCGGTGTCCCGGTGTGTAGTGAGCCAGGGTCCTTACCAGTGCCCGAACTCGTGTACACGATATACTGATGAGCTGGGGAGCTGATTGCGACACACCCAGCGACACTGGCCAAACATGCGTCTGTGAGCTCATGTATGCAGAAGAGGGTGGACAGCGCGTCCCTCCCGCGTCTCTTACGCTTCCATGTAACACAGCATGAGCAGACACGTCTCGGAGGAAGCACTTGCTCGCCTTGCTGCGTTTTAACTAGACACACTGGGACTGCATTGTTCGCAGGTGATATCCTGAACTACACTTACGCTTAGCAGATAAATGCTCGGTCAGCTTATCCTTCAAACCGTGGGTTAACCACATCGAATTATTTTTGTGTAAAGTCGACAACACGGCTCTATATACCTGCATCCTGCAGCAATCAATCCGAATTTATTACTGTACGACAACACTGCTCTTCTATAAATCTACTCAGCTGGAGAAACTTTAGAGCTGTTACACGGTAAGCCCTTCTGCAACATAAAATAACCACGCGAACGCTGCATTTTAATCCGGTGTTAGTCTAAGTGAAGCGATATGAAGACAGATGGTGTCAGCGTGGCAGAGAATGAGTCTGCCGTCTTCATCACAGCACTCCGAGGGTTAAGTGCGAGTCTGTTCGACGCGGCGGTGGCGGCGGCGTCATTCGTACGGCTCAGCTGCTGTTGCTATGGGACACGGTCATTGGAGAAAGACCTGCGCTTAATGAAAGCCTGCTCCACTGTCACGCGCTGCACCTGATGGGAGATCTTCCCTTCATGACTACAAAACATGTCCGCTCACTGACGGGCCACAGTTCACCTCTTCCGATTTGCATAAATCCGGTGGCGTTTTACTGACAGAATAAGAGCTGATTATCTTAATTAAACAAAAGTGGGTGAAAGGCTACGCCGGCCCTCTGACGCATTTTTAACTTGAGCACAACTGGAAAAGCTGGAGCCGACAGAGCTGCTGGAAAATAACTTGGCTAGAACAAACATGACTGCGCTATTGTTCTCGGCCCTGGCTGCAGAATTCCTCCCTCCAGGTCCGTGTTCCCGGCGAGAAGCCAGCTGAAACGGGGTGTTTCCAGGAGAGAGGCCTGCTGCGGGAAGCGGGTCACTCCAGGTCAGCCAGGTCAAATTCTGGGGGGAAAACGTCGGCCTGTCCGAGTCGTAGTGTCGACACATGCGGCAGGCAGAGAGCTGAGGATGACAGCAACGCTGCGAAAACAACAAGATCTCGGTCCAGGGGAAGACGACATCCTGCACTGAGTTCTGCACTGAGCACTTACAGGAGAAACGTGGCTCCTGAGCGATTCTACTCTCCCTTTCTCTCACTCGTACAAATACACAACAAGACAAACTTAATTAGTCCGAGATTCTTGGTAGAATACTATCTATTATCGTCTTCATCCTCCTTTCATGACTAATTTAAAGCACCCTTGAACAAGATTAACCTAATAAATCATTTACAATTTATAGAATGTGACTTAATGTCGAACAAAAACTTCTCTACGTTGTTACTTTTATGAATTATTATAATAGATTTTTTTTTTAAAAAACACCCAATGTTCTCTTGCCATGAAGAATACCTAGAAAGTGATACGGCCAAAAAAAAAAACAAAAAAAAATAAGATATCACTGTATATTTTAAGATTATTATGATATAAATCACACTATAATGTCTATAACGTGCCGTATTTACTGTCTGATTTTTTTGGCACATCTAAAGCGAAACTCAACTACATACTTGTACTATACTTTCAATCCAATTTCTTGTTAAATTGCAAATACGTATGAAATACCATTTATTTATTTATTTATTTTGTGAAACACGCTGCGCTGCATTCGATCGATACTGCTTCATTGTTTCATCAATACTGCTTCCTTCCCTGGTTATAAAAATAAACAAACGGCTTTATTTCATTTTTTTTTACCAGTAAAAGTAAATATGACGTTTTCGTCTTGTTTGTGCTGGGCGCCAACACTTCCTCCACACACGCTGTTCGTGAGTGAAGCGCTTCCGTTATTTAATCAGGAGAGACTAAAGCGCCAACGCTGCGCATTTCTGAATGAATCTGAGCATCTGTCTTAACGCCGCTGTTTATAATACCGTCGTTATGAAAATACAGAGGCGCGCACGTTCGTTGACGAGATACAGTAGACATTTGTATGTTCTGATAACCGATGTTAAAAGCGATTATTTAACGTTACCAGCGGTAACATAGAGCAACAGGCTACACGTGAGCTTCCCCCATTTATACAAATAGACTTTGTCAGCATTTGCTCCAGGTGATGAGTGACATTGTGTTGAGTTCATTGGTACACGTAACGAGAGTGCATACAGCGTCAGAAGAATCATGCGCGCTGTTGTTTGGTCTTTTCCTCCTTCACATATCACTTCACATATGCCCCACCGTTGCCCCACAGCTGCCACACCACTGGATTATGTGCAATACGTTGTTTTGTTTTTTTTTTTGACCCTCACAGCTCCATACAGGTAGAACATTTCTATAAGTTATACGTTATCTAAGAATTTCAACCGGAACACTAGATCAACCATTACTAACTATAAATCTAGCTGTAAACTAGGATTTCAATCTCTTTATTTACCAGTCTTTATCTACCGTACGTTGTCGTATTCTCAAATATCGGCTAGGTTTTGAACATTTTTCTTCTAAATCTAAAGGGCAAACGCCGATTTGGTCCAAGACGCGTCTTGTGACGTCACCGCGACACGCGTTCGGCCAGGGTCCTCTTTGATTCACGTGCGTGGAACGCGAGTACAACTAAAAAGCTCTCATTTGCCAACAGGCACCACTGCGGAAGACCATTTCATTAATTGAAAGCGCTAAGAACTCTGCAAGTTGCATCGCAATTTTTTTTTGGAAAACTTTGCAAAATCCTTTATGGAGTGTTTTATTAACCTGCGTATTAAACCCCTATCTAGATGGGATTAAATTTACATGAGGTCGTGGGGTCGTTTCCTATTTTACAGGTGCTCCTTAGCGTTTCTCCGTCCTCCTCTGAGAAAATTCCAAGCCAGATTACCCACTGTTTTTCGGCACACTCGGCGGCCGTCTGATCATTTTATTCCCGTCTGGATACACATGTCCGCGATTTTATATGCAGATGTTGCCTTCCGTTGGGGGGGAAAAAAAGCTATCTGCCTGCTGGTAATCGCCGTATTTACTCTCGTAGCGTTCGTATCAGTGACCCTCCTCCAGATATGAAACGCTTTGAGTGGCGGAACGAAAAGTGCACGCGTCTCGCTACTTTCAGATTATGAACTGTGTTTTCGGATTGTCGGTTCGCTCGGAAATCAAAAGAACCGGCGTCTCTTCTCTCCTCTCCAGTGCTTCTTTGCCATCTTGGGTTGTGAATGAAGAACGATCCTATGACCACGGGACTCAAGCGTCCGGGTTCGTAGAAAATACGATCCCCCTAATAACTCACTCCCCGTGTGGTCATTTTTATAGCCGTCTGGATGCGAGTGTTTTATCCCTGAGGAATTATGATATATTATTACACGTTCCCTTGATAAATGAATCCCGTCTAAACAGGGTTTTAGAAATGCTCTACCGATCTATTTCTCACACACGCGATGAGAGTGTCTCTAAATGTAAACAGTGTGTTCGACATCATCTTAAACTAATGTGCTCCAGCACTGTAGTTGTTTAAAGACGGCGACCGACCGAATGGATTGTCTTTTTGCTGCTGCTTTCCTGATCGCTCGACTCGTTACTCGTCTGTCCTTTGATCGCACAAGCTAGCGCTTGATCAGAATTTGCATTAAGGATCGAGGCTTATGTGCGTCGCTCAACGTTTGACCATTCAGGCATGTCAGCTGTAAATCTCTCCCGCTGATAACGCTCGTATCTCCACTTACTATTTTATGATAAGCGAAGGCTTACGTGAGCTCGCCGTGATTCGGGTGTATTTACAAGACACTCTAACTCAGAAGCCTTATAAGCACGTAAGTGTCAGAGCGAAGCTCCGTATCAAAGGAGCAGCTTGTGTACACGAGCCGAATGAACAAAGAGCGAACTCTGTGCAGGCTAACTTGCAGGCCAGATTCAGATGGATGTTGGAGAGGTCCTGAACATAGCAGTCTTTATGTTGTGGTGCAGTGGGGGAGGGACAGGAATGACCGCCATGGGCTCGTGTTACAGCCTGTTTTCTTAAGCCGCAAATCACATGCCCACTTCCAGCACTTAACCGGCATGTCGCTGCCTCTGTGACCGAGGACCGAGCACAGATAGCTGGATATTTTACAATCTGAGGCATTGTGATCGTGCTCTTCGTTGAGTTAGTTCCTGCGAGCTCTCGATCGTCTGATCTCACATATGGGAAATTCGCAAAGGCAGACCACCAACTAATCCAAAAAAAAAAAAACCCCTGCAAATACAGTTTACTAGCTCTACTGTGCTTGGAAATTTGTTTAGAGTGGTGCAGAAAATGTTGAGACACTTAGAAATGATGGCTCTAGTCATCGACGGAGTTATACATTAGTTACAATGTGGTTATAAGCCATATTTCTAAACTAGCATAAAGAATTAGTGCATGCAGTCTGACCTGTTCACCGATCCACATCGAAAACACGATTCGGATTTGGAAAGAAGTTGATAAAATGCGAACGAATGGCTCGAGAATGATCGAAGATATTGCAATGCCTGGAATTCACACAGCTATGAGGTGAAAGCGGTTCCTGAGAGATGTTTACTCACGCATGAGAACGCTCTCGATAAATACTGCAATGTAAAAAAAAAAAAAAAAAAAAATACAAAAAATAACTCCACAGTGGTTGAGGGTTTGAAAATAATATTCTAGTGGTACTACAGTCATCGCTCTTTTTTTTTTGTGTGTGTGTGTGCAATTTTTGTTTAAAAGCTTCCAGAATTCCATGCACATTTACAAACACCTCGATGTGAAAATAACCCCCCCCCCACCCCCCACATCTCTCCTGCTCTAATCGTACCGCTGGTTTAAGAGTCCCGACTGCCGAAGTGCACAACTGCACCTCTCCAATTTGCCCATCCAGCATGGAAAATTCGTTCCAGTGCCCGGTTTCTGCTGATTACCCATGAACGCAGTTGACCTCAGGCCACATCCCTGAAAACAAACCAGCGGCACACTGTACACACAGGCAGCGTACACAATGGCACGGTCCGCTCCGTTCGTCTCCGTCCAGATGAGTCGCTCCGGCCCAGGACTTCTTCCTGACTGTCCGCGTTTCTAGTCTGCATGTGGACCGACCTGAAAGGTCGACAAGATCGACCTCGCAGCGGAGCGAGACGTGTTTATCCGTACACCTCATATCTATCTCGGTGCTACCAAAACCTGTAGTGGCACAAGCTGTGTACCTGGTGGTGATTGAGCAATAATGTCAATATTTACACAAGTGCCATGGGATGGGAGAAAATACGGAGACGACAAAAAAAAGACGCAGTCGGTGGTCATGTGTACGTTTTGGAGGGACTTGTGTGTGTGTGTGCGTGTGTGTGGGTCAGCTTAAATATAAGCAACGGGGAAATACTATCTAACATATTTCATATCAGATCAACAGAAATGACATTTATTCATGATAGGGAAATCAACAACAACTCTCCAGGGTCTGTCCTGATTTTGTTAGCACTATAAAACCCTCAGATGTATTTTGGCAGCTTGTTTATAAATACAAACTCACACAATGTAAACACAATGTAAACACAATGTAAACACGCCTCTCTGGACTTGTTGAAGCCAGTCCTCACATTCAGAGCGGCTTCTTTTTTCTTTTACCGAGCAATTTCTACAATGAAAACATCTCATGAGCAGCAGAATGTTGCCGTAAACCGTTCATTCCGGTTAAAACAACTGGACATGAGGTTAATGTGGGTTTTTTTTTTTCGGTGTAACCGTGCGGTACAGCTCGACCTAGCTGGCTAGTTGTTGCTTTGCTAACGGCTACATACAGTTTGTACAAACATACAAACCTATGTATTGTTTTTGTTTGTTTTGGGGGGGGGGGGGCGGGGGGGTCGTGAAAAATGACAACTTTTCAACGACATGTGAATGATTAAAAAAAAAAAAAAAAAAATCAAATGCCGACACAAACACGAGGAACCGCGACCAAAGCAGTGGGTTGATATTAAAGGTTTCCAGTATAAATGTCGGTGAAATCATGCGCGAGATGTCAAACCGTGCGGCTGTGAGCTGCTGTGTGTGTGATGTCGAGGTCTAACGCGTTATAATAGAACAAGCGGGGTCTTACCGTGAGTTCGGGGTTGTCGGTGTCGCGGTGGCTCACGGCGCGGATGACCCCGGCACGCCACGGCCAGCGCGCGATCTCCGCGAGCTCCGGCGGCGCCTCTCCGCTCACGCACAGGAACCGCTTCCCCACCAGCTCCGGCCGCGCTTCCACAACCGCCGCCGCCGCCGCCGCCATGGCCCCTTCAGGCGCACAGAGAGAGCCCTAAACCCCTCAGAAACTTCAGCGCCGACGCCCTACCGATCGGACATTGACTACGGGAGAACTGGTGAACAGAACAAAAGAAAAAAAGAAAAGAAAGAAAGAAAAAAAAGAAAGAAAGGCAAGAATTTTTGTCGTTTTGCGTGTCGACCGCAACCCGGAGGGGGGATTTAAATTTCTTTCAGCCTCCGCCCGCAAATAGCCGCTCTTTCACTCCGCCACACTCAACACTGGAGACGCATTACCGCCGCGTGGTATCCCTCCGCTGCGCACTACACCGCATACTACCGTACTATACAGTATGGACACCTACACTAATGACGCGTCCTCCGTTTAAGGCGTACTAATTAGTACAGGAGCACGTGATGTAAACCCCACAGCATGGAAAAGTATTATTGTTCTATTTCACTGATGGTACTGACCACCTGTTATTTATAGCCTACTGAAAATAGTACTCGCTCAGTATTGTTATTGGTTTTGTTAACCATATGAGTGAGTACTATTATTATTATTAATAATAATAATAATAATAATAATAATAGTAATGATAGGCTTGGGGATTAACGGAATACATGTAACTGCGTTACGTAATCAGGATACAACAAACAAACAAGCAAACATAACTGTAATCCGTTACAGTGACGTCAGAAAAACAAAGAAAAAAGTAATCAGATTAAAGGTACAATTTGTCAAAATAAAAAAATAAATAAATGGATAAATAAATAAAGGGGAATACTATCAGGATTACATTTTTTTTTTTCATTTAAATGAATCTTTTGACATAACATAGTATAGACAGCTGTAGGATTATAGTTCTGCTTCTCTCTTGCCAGCTGTGACTCACACCAGCTACAAATTTATATATTTTATTTAAACGAATCCAAACATTGAACATTTTTGTAAGCTCCAAAATAAGCTCTAAATAAAAGTATTTTAGATCACGTTGCTTTTCTCTTGACTTTATTTACATATCTGACATTGAAGTAATATGATATATTATATATATATATGTGTGTGTGTATATATACAGAGAGAGAGGGGGGCACAGTAGTTTAGTTGGTAGCACGTTTGCCTCGCCCCTCCGTGTTGGGGGTTCGAATCCAGCCCTCCCCGTTTCCATTTCTCCCGTGTTTCAGGGATTTCCTCTGGGTACACCGGTTTCCTCTCCCAGTCCAAAGACATGAGTTTTATATATACAGTATCTCAGAAAAGTGAGTACACCCCTCACATTTTTGTAAATATTTGATTATATCTTTTAATGTGACAACACTGAAGAAATGACACTTTGCTACAATGTAAAGTAGTGAGTGTACAGCTTGTGTAACAGTGTAAATTTGCTGTCCCCTCAAAATAACTCAACACACAGCCATTAATGTCTAAACCGCTGGCAACAAAAGTGAGTACACCCCTAAGTGAAAATGTCCAAATTAGGCCCAATTAGTCATTTTCCCTCCCCGGTGTCATGTGACTTGTTAGTGTTACAAGGTCTCAGGTGTGAATGGGGAGCAGGTGTGTTAAATTTGGTGTCGTCGCTCTCACACTCCCTCATACTGCTCACTGGAAGTTCAACATGGCACCTCATGGCAAAGAACTCTCTGAGGAGCTGAAAAAAAGAGTTGTTGCTCTACATAAAGATGGCCTAGGCTTTGGATATTTGGACATCTCACTTAGGGGTGTACTCACTTTTGTTGCCAGCGGTTTAGACATTAATGGCTGTGTGTTGAGTTATTTTGAGAGGACAGCAAATATACACTGTTACACAAGCTGTACACTCACTACTTTACATCGTAGCAAAGTGTCATTTCTTCAGTGCTGTCACATGAAAAGATATAATCAAATATTTACAAAAATGTGAGGGGTGTACTCACTTTGGTGAGATACTGTGTACATACATACATACATACAGTAATGTGCAAAAGTCTTAGGCATTCAAAGAAATGCTTTTTAGATGCTTTTAAAAATAATGAAATTAAAATTTTCCACATAAACAATACTACAAAGAGCAGCAAACAGTAATACATTAAACAAAGTCAATATTTAGTGTGATGACCCTTTACTTTAAAAGAAATTTGCCTTTGTTATGTTTTTTTTTGTCTGAAAAGTGGTCTCTTACATAATATGTTGCTTTATTTACTGACATACAAACCGTTTTCTGTCACATTTAATTTTCTGCTGGAAAACTAATGTTTGGAAATCTCAGATGTTTTTGTACTGACTCAATAAGTTGCAACCGTGCAGTTATACTGAATATCAGCGTGGCTGTGATTCGGCCGAGTGCCGTAGGTAATCACAAATATGCTGATATTCAGTATAACCACACAATTGCAGGGGTTATATTGCTTTTATATAACAATTCTATAAACAAGACATTAAATCAAGTAACTGACATTTTGGAAACAATACGGCCAAATGTTTTGTTTATTTTTGCTTCAGTAGTGGAAATAGATCCCAAAGAAGCTAGCTCACATTGATTTATACGTTCCTCCGATAGGTGCCTCTGATAAAATCGATGTCCCCTCTTCCTTTTCATCTTCATCTGACGAGCTTCATATTGTAAGTGAAATGTTATATTCCTGAAAAATTTAGCTTTTGCCATGTCCACTAATGTGGTTAGCACGTTCGCCTCACACCTCCAGGGTCGGGGGTTCGATTCCCACCGTGGCCCTGTGTGTGCGGAGTTTGCATGTTCTCCCCGTGCTGCGAGGGTTTCCTCCGGATACTCCGGTTTCCTCCCCCAGTCCAAAGACATGCATGGTAGGCTGATAGGCGTGTCCAAAGTGTCCGTAGTGTATGAGTGGGTGTGTGAGTGTGTATGTGATTGTGCCCTGCGATGGATTGGCACCCTGTCCAGGGTGTACCCCGCCTTGTGCCCGATGCTCCCTGGGATAGGCTCCAGGTTCCCCCGTGACCCTGAAAAGGATAAAGCAGTATAGAGGATGGATGTATGGATGGATGTCCACTAATGATGTTCCTAACTCTACTGTAGTAACGGTTTTGAACTAGGAAGTGGGATTGTACGTGGCAAACACAGACGAGCAGACACAGTAAAATATCCCAGTACGATTATACTAAATATAAGCACTCTTGGAATACCACTCACCAATCACATTAGTGGACCAGAACTAGCTGTTGTATATATCCAAAATAATAATGCATGTAATAAATGTGTTATTTACATACCACATACTAATCACTGGGTTTCTAACTAACGTATTGCAAACTTTTCCAACTTTATGTCTCGGTATCTTAAAATCACAGAATTGTCAGATATATAGCAGCATTGGATCAAACAGAATATATACTATTACCACTCCAATCCAGATTAGGCAGCGACAAATACATAAACAAGGGATTGTGCCACTTATTTTATTATTCAGATGTCATTTCATTTGTCCTAAGTAAAACCTCTCAGTCTGCTATTCTACATTAGTTCTATGCACATTCTTACACGTTGTACAAGAAGGTCCATGACATAATATTCAATAATATTCTATATAATGCAAATGCAGGATACAGTAACTGTTATGAAAAATATCTTTGTGATTAATTAGCTTAATCTAACATGTGAGAAATCTAACATGTGATGGTAACAAATTTATGGGGAAAAATGGAGGCTTTAAACCCTACTGGAGCTTCTGTTTCTTGTTCTGTGCTCAGATGAGACAAAAATACAGATTTTTGGCCAGAAACACTCTGAGTGTATTTGGCTTATAAAGGGATGGTTACATAGAAAATACCGTAATCCTTATTGTTAAGTATGCTGGAGGATTTGCGATGTTTTAGGGGCATTTTGTACTCCAAAGGCCCTGGGAACCTTTTTAGGATACTTGACATCCTGGACTCCATGAAGCACAAGCAGATTTGAAATGAAAATCTAGCTGCCTCTGCCAAGAACCTACAACTGGAACTTTGGAACTTCCAGCAGGATGATGATCCAAAACACATGTCCAAATCTACACTAAAATGGTTCAGTGACCTCAGAATAATGCTTTTGATATGGCCATCCCAGTCTGCTGATTTAAACCCCATTGAAGACCTGTGGGATGATCTGAAAGGGGAAAGTACCACAGAGGATGTTGAGAGATTGTGTATTGAGAAATGTCCTCAGATTTATGGCTGTGTTTTCTCAAATCGCATCAAGCTTTATAGGGGAAGATTCAGCGTTGTTATGTTGGCAAAGGGTATTATGGGTATTATGTTGTTGTTGTTGTTCAAATAATAATAATAATCTTCAAATAAAAGACATTTTACCTCTTACCAAGGGAGACAATAATCCTGTATCTGACCACGTGCAATGTATTCAAAATATTCATATAAGGTAAGATAATTAAATGCATTTTCTTTTTCTAAAACATCCTTCACTTGTCATTTGCACGTTCGCATTCTCTCTTTGTAGGTTTATTGCTCCTAACTGTGCAGCAGTTGGAATAAAGTAGGAGTGGGGGTGCTGTTGTATGTAAACCATGTCCACTGGCAATCAGCCTTGTGTCTCCTTCAGGTCAGAGCAATAGATTGAGAAAGATAGGCTGCTGCTGATAGAATCACAAATCATAGTGCTCCTGAGACGGCTGTTAAACTGCACCTGTCTGGTCATGAAGACGCTCCGCTGCAAGCAGAATAGCAAATCAACATGAGAACAAAGTGGCCAGTGCAATTTAACACGTCGCTTTATATTCCAGGCTTCTTCTTTTTTTTTCTACACCACCCACCAGAGTAACGATATGCAGCAAAATAACAGTGTTCCATTTTCACAACTTGTATTACAATGCATCTAGGTCTTTGGAGGTGGGGCTGTTGTAACATCCTTGTCAGTAGCACCTCCATTTAATGAGGTATTATTTAAATATTAACCACTCTGTGTGTGTGAAAAGAAGTAATTGCCTTTTACCTTGAACAAAAAAAAGGCATTGAATTTCCACTTTGTGTAATTAACCTTTTCAATTGAAATTAAACAGTTGACACACAATAACAGGTCTTTTACAACGTGGAAGGCATGCTAGGTTATTCACAACGCTCTGGTGCAAGGCTGTCTGCAGGTATTCGGTGCTCGTGTGTAATGTTAGAATGAAAATTAGAAGCAGGGAAGGAAATACCCATGAATTAGCCAGCAAAACCACAACTGACAAATATCTGATCAGGAAGAATGTTCATAACGTGCATCTTAAATGCATGTATTTCAATCAAACAGAAATACATACGTATGTTTCTAATTATCTAAACAAGAAAATGAAAATATAATCAAATGTATTCAGTATGTGCAAATAAATTAATACAATTATGGCCACAAGGATATTAAGTGAAAATTAACAGGTCATGATATGATATGCTATTTCGTTCCTATTCGACATACAATTTATTTTGTTTCTATATGCTATATGTTGTTTTGATTGCATATAATATGCGTTTTATTTTTATATAGGATGTCTTTGTTTTGTTTCTATATGTTTGTCAGGTGGCAGAGACGGATGCGGTGCAGGCAAAACAAAGCTTTATTTACACAAATCTAAATCGTAAGTCAAGCTCAGCAACCAAAACCAGGCAATACTCAGGGAATCGGCATCCACCTACAATATGAAAGGCTTGGAGGGATCGTGGTGTTTAAGAATGGGGGCTGAGGTGAAAGCTTCTACGAGGCGCTCGAATGCTCGGTTTGTTGAGGGGTTACAATGAAGTGTCTTGGGTCTGTTCTTAGGCATGGAGGTTAGGGGTGAGCCGATGGTGCTGAAACCTCCCGACGAACCTCCTAGAAAATTTCACTCCCTAAGAATCTTTGTCATTCCTTAACAGTGGTTGGAAAAGGTCAGTTAGTAATGGCCGCGAACTTGTCCTGGTCCATAAGTACCCTTTCTGGGCAGAGAACGAGATCTTTGAAACATGAAATTCACATTTTTCCCATTTAACATAGAGCTGGTTCTCCAAGAGCCGAGCAAGGAACCTTTCTGACATGGAGGGTGTGTTTCTTTTTACTTGGGGAGTAGATCAAGATATCGTAAATGTCTGCTATGATGAATTTGCCCAGCCCATCACAGAGAATGTCACTAGCTATGTTTCCATCCAAGTTGAGAATTTAATGTATGCGAAAATTTGGAATATAGCGTAAAACATTTGCGAATAAAGCACCATTTCTATCCCATGTGGTCAAGAGAACAAAATATTCACTTCCGTGGAAACACTTCCTCTCACTCTCTGCCGTTTTTACTTTTCTGAGACAATTATCCAATCACATGATTCGCTGAGGCAAAGTCACATGATGTACATCGAGGAATTTATTCAGTAAATGTGTTCCCATTGTAGTTTATGTCTTCTTATTGAATAAAACAATTATTCACCTTGGGTAATTTTGGAGATTTTATTCACAATTGGTGTTCCATCCAGTGTTTTTTTATGTGTTCTCCCAAAATTGTACGGAAACATAGCTACTGATGAGACAGACTGGTGCTGAAGAAAGCTCATATGGCATTACGCAGTACTCAAAGTGACCAGAGGTGGCGCTAAAGTCCATCTTGCATTCATCACAACTGTGATGTGGGTACGCACTAAGTTGTAGGCACTATGTAGGTCTAAGTTAAAGATTTTGGCCTCTCATAGTCGTCCCAGAGCAGAGGGAACCCGTAGCAGAGGATAACGATACTTGATTGTGACTTGATCCAGTCCGCTTTAATCTACGCAGGGCAACAGGGCAAACACTTTCTTCTCATCAAAAAAATGATACTAAGGGATAATTTCCATAGCTTGGGCATGCAATGAGTGGAGAAGCTGATAAGAGAGGGTGCTGCAGAGAAAGAGTTAGCACAGTGGTCAGGGTGGTGTGGATAGAGCTGTTTGAGCTGCGGGCTGAGCAGGGGTATCTACTGCTGCTGCACTCTGACACTAGTCCAGATTACCTCCTGCATCCATTTTGCAGGCGAAGTATCCTGTCAGGCAGCAGGGATGGATGCAAGTTCAGATAAACAAGACTGTCTTTGTTTCACCCCTGAGAAAAACTGCTTTTTTTGACTTCCACAAGCAGTAAAGCTGAATTGGTGTTGGACCTAATGATAAATCACCTTTATGATAAATAATGATAAATCAGATAAATGACTCTTTATCTATTTTATACAGTGGGGGAAATAAGTATTGAATGGGTCAACATGTTTTTCAGTAAATATATTTCCAGTGAGGCTTTTCACATGAAATTGTCACCAGACATCAGTATTAACTCAAGAAATCTACAAATATAAAGAATTCACAACATTAAAGTCCATAAATGAAGTTATGTGTAATAAAGTGGAATGACACAGTATTGAACACACTAAGTGAAATGTATTTAATACTTAGTGGAGAAGCCTTTGTTTGTAATGACAGCTTCAAGACGCTTCCTGTATGAAGAAATTAATCGGCCGCAGTATTCAGGTGTGATTTTGGCCCGTTCTTCTAAACATATTGTCTTTAAATCTTGTTCAATTGGATTCAAGTCAGGTGATTGATTGGGCCATTCTATTGCCTTGGTTTTTTTTCTCTGAAACCAGTTGAGAGTTTCCTTTGCAGGATGCTTTGGATCATTGTCCTGCCCACGTCTCATCTTCATCATCCTGGTGGATGGCAGCAGATTCTTCTCAAGAATCTCCCGGTAAAGGGCTCCATTCATCATTCCTTCAATTATATGAAGACTGCCAGCATGACACGATGTAAAACAGCCCCACACCATGATGCTTCCACCTCCAAATTTTATTGTTGGTGTAGTGTTTTTAGGGTGATGTGCAGTGCCATTTCTTCTCCAAACATGTTGTGCAGTATGACAGCCAAAAAGTTCAATTTTGCCCTCATCTGACCAGACTACACTCTCCCAGTATTTCATAGGCCTGTCCAAATGAGTTGCAGCAAACTTTAAACGAGCTTCAACATGCCTTTTCTTTAGTAATGGAGTCTTGCGGGGTGAGCGTGAGCAGTGGAGTGCATTGCCTATTGTTTTCTCTGTGACGATGGCACCTGCTGCCTCCAAGTGTTTCTGGAGCTCTTTCCGAGTGCTCCTTGGCTCTTGGGCTACTCTTCTGAAATCTTACAAAGAGCTCCTGTGCGTGGCCGGTTGATGACGGAGTAATATTGCTTCCACTTGGTGAAATTTTCACCAAACATCAGGATTAACTCGAGAAATCTGGAAATATAAAGAATTCACAACGTTAAAGTCCATAAACAAAGTTATGTGTAATAAAGAGTAATTGCACATGAAAAAGTATTGGTGAAAATTTCATGTGAATAGCCTCATGGGAAATATATTTACTGACAAAAATGGTGACACGTCCAACAATTATTTCCTCCACTGTATGTGTGTGAATATATATACAAATTATATATATATATATATATATATATATATATATATATATATATATATATATATATATACACACATATTTACACAGTACTGTGCAAAAGTCTTACTTAAAAAAATTTAGTATAAACTTTGTTATAGATTTTTATTTTATGACTTCATACTTTATCGAGGCAGTACAAAAGCATTTTAGATTCTCAAAGATTAGTTTTCCAGCACAAAATGAAATGTTACAGAAAAATTTTGTGTGTCAGTAAAGAATATACTGTATTAAGTGGTAAGAGACACTCTTCAGACAAAAAAAAAAAAATTGATGCCTGCTGGATTTTGCTGCAAAAATAAGAAGCAAGTACGACAGTCAAAGTTTCCAGTAAAACTATGGCTGGTTCTGCAAGATGCTCTATATAATGTTCCTCTATGCTGTTTTTGTTTTTATATGCTATGTTTTTTTGTTTCTATATGCTGTGTTTATTTTTTCTATAATCTACGTATTTATATTGTTCCTTTTCAAAGGGAACTCAATGTTGCATGAGCTTCACGCTCTGGGAAGCATGAAGTCTGTGTGAAATCACGCCTATGGGCCTGCCGTGGTCAGGTGACATGGCAATTTCACGCATTGCGTGACTGTAAAACTGCACCTGTGAACCAGCCTTATTATCTTATCTTCAGCGAAAGACTACAAGTACAATGAGGGGGTGGAGCATGCCACAGCGGCCCTTGAGAGGGCTGACTGCACACATTGTGAATGCTTTACAATCAGGCAGCTCCACTCGGGCCTTGCTCTCTTCTTGGCCGAAGGGACTTGGGATTCAGAGCCTCGCGGATCTGGGCCGGCCACTGCCGATTCTGAAAGCCAGCTCAGGCCCTGGGGATCCCGTATGGATCTGGAAGAGGAGCTGGAGACAAGCATGGCTCTATCTCTTGCTCTGTCTTCCGAGTCTAGCTCTCCGCTGGATTTTGGAGCTCACGTCACGACTCCTCATTCCGGTATGGAAAGCCAAAACACCCTCTCTGACTCTGAGGAGCCAGAGGGGGGAGTCATTGCACCAAAAATGGAGAGCATCTCTCAAGCATATAAAGAGCTGCTTGGGGAATAAACAGCATGGATATTTGGCTATGCCAAAGGTGGAGGAGCCACTTGCAAGCTACCTCTCTTCATCAATGGCAGGAAATTTAGGGAGGCCAGCTTTGCCATCCAAGCCATGTAAGGACTCCTTGGCAATGGTTGGCGAAGCCTATGCAGAAGTGCATCTTGCTTGTGGGCCACTGCATATGATGGCAGTGTTTCAGGCCTACCAAGCAGACCTGCTAGTGAGCTCAACAGTGGGGAGGGAATTGGGCCCAAGGCAGTGGTTGAGCTTCGCCGAGCCATGGATTTGTCTCTAGGGGCGACCAAGCCAATGGCCTGTCAAACGACCCATTCAATGGGTAGCTTGGTTGCGGTGGAGAGGCACCTATGGCTCAACCTCTCAGGGATGGCTGATAAGGATAAGGTCTCCCTGCTGGACGCCCCTATTGAACGCTCCTGCTGGTCTCCCTGCTGGACACCCCTGGCCTGTTCAGCTGTGCGGTTAACATCATCGCTGACAGCGTTTGTGAGGCACAACAGCAAATGGCAGCATTCAGCCAGTTACTTCCCCATCATGTCAAGTTCGCCCAAGCAGCCACGAGTGGAGCCTGCAGCCAGCACTAGTGTGAGGGAGTCACAGAAGTCTCCCCTAGGGGGACCAGGAGGCCACAGTCGTAGCCTGATAGTAGGCCTGATCTGAGAATGATCATAAATGCCAAGCAGACAAAGAAGGAGCGGTCCTAATGGGCCATGGAGGGAAGTACCAGGGGACATGAGGTTCTAAGGGCAGTTAGCTCCCAGTATTGCTGTAGGGCCTCCCTCACACTAGCGTGTGTAGCGCAGGAAGTAAGATCCCTCTTGGACAAAGGGGCCATAGAACATAGAACCCCATTCCCTGAGGGAGGGAAATTTTTACAGCCATTATTTCCTAGTCTGCAAAAAAGATGGGAGTATGCGGCCAATATTAGATCTGTGCCATCTGAGCTGTACTCTTCAGCCATACTAGTTAAGGATGTTGATGCACAAACTTATCATTCCACAGATTCAGTTCAAGGACTGGTTTGTGACAATAGAACTAAAAGACTCATATTTTCACACAGAAATATTGCTCAGTCACAGGAAGTTCCTGAGGTTCGCGTTTGGATGCAACATGTACCAGTATCGGGTTCTTCCCTTTGGTCTAGCTTTATCCCCCCATGCCTTCACAAAGTGCATGGATGCCACTCCCTTGCGACTCCAGGGCATCTGTGTACTAAACTACCTAGGTGACTGGTTAATTCTAGCGCGATCCAGGGAACTGGTGATTCAATCACAATGTTGTTCTTACCCACATGAGGAGCTTGGGGTTCAGTTTGAACCCCAAGAAAAGAATGCTTTCTTCAGTGCAGAGGACAACTTTTCTAGAGGTTATATGGGATTCTACTATGATGAACGTGTTTCTATCCCCAACACGCATAGGGTCAATCCTATCAACATTGAACAAGATAAAGCTGGGTCTGGGCATCTGCTCCAGTCTCTCTGAGAGACTGTTGGGGCTTATGGCAGCCAATGTTATACTGTTGGGCCTATTGCACATAAGACCGTTTCAGTAGTGACTCAAAAATCCTCAGATGAATCCCCTGAGAGTAGTCAGTGTCATGTGGCGATGGCTTCGTGCTCTGAAAATTTGGAGGTGTCCCTGGGTTTCTAACCTCAGGTCACACTCTCGAGGCATCTCATTATCACAAGACGGTAATGACAGATGCCTCCCTCATGGGCTGGGGCGTGGTCTTAGATGGCTGTCTAGCTCATGGTCCCTGGTGCAGCCATCATCTGGAGTGGCATATAAGTTGCCTAGAAATGTGGGCCATATTTCTAGCACCAACATTCTTTCTTCCTCAGTTGAGAGGTCACCATGTGTTAGTTGTGACAGACAACACAGCGGTGGTCTCATATATCAACCACCAGGGAGGGTTACGTTAGTGCAATAACGTAACCTTCCGGGCAACCGGAATGTGGGGGCAGACATCCTGTTGAGGCAGGGGCTGGGGTCCGGGGATTGGAGGCTCCATCCAAAAGTGGTGGAGTCTGTATGGTGGAGGTTCGGCCAACCAGAAGTGGATGTGTTCGCCTCCGAGGAGAAAACACACTGCCTGCTGTGGTTTGCCCTCACTCCTCCCGCACCATTAGGGCTGGACGCCATGATGCACACATGGCAGAGGTCATGTCTGTATGCTTTTCCCCTGATTGCTCAGCTCCTAAAAGTTCTAACGAGAGTCTGACAAGACTGTCTACCTCTGCTGCTAGTAGCACCTCACTGGCTAGCTCGAATATGGTTCTCAGAGATAATATAGCTGTTAGACTGCACTCCCTGGGACATTCTTGTTCGCAGGGATCTACTGTCTCAAGCCAGAGGGTTGACTTATCACCCTCGGCCGGAACTAAGGAAACTGTGGGTCTGGCCCCTGAGGGGCACCAACTCATAAATTGTAGAGATCATGCTGAATGCTAAAGCACCATCCACGAGAAACCTATATGCGCTCACGTGGCAACTTTTTGTGTCGTGGTGTGAGGAACATCAGTCGGACCCTGTAAACTGCACAATCGCTACAGTCCTGGAGTTCTTACAGGAAGGTTTCTCAGCAGGGTTGGCTCCTTCTACAATCAGGGTCTTCGTGGCCACCATTTCAGCCCGCCATGGCTCTATTGATGGATGGTCAATGTCCTCTAACATCGAGGTTTGTGCGTGGTGTCAGGCGGCTGAGGCAGACCACGCATGCCTTAATGGGACCTGTCTATGGTCCTGGAAGGTCTGTCAGGCACCCCATTTGAGCCCTTAGAGTCTGCCTCAGAGAAGCATCTAACTCTAAAGGTAGCTCTTCTGCTGGCCCTGACATCTCTCAAGCGAGTAGGAGATTTACAAGCTCTCTATGTTGCCCCTTCAAGCCTTGACTTTGCCCCTTGATGCTATGTGTTTATTTAATTTCTTTTTCTTACCTGTTTATTTTTTTTCTACATTATGTTATTTCTTTTTTTTTCTCTATATATATGTTGTGAGTTTTTGTTCTATATTTTGTGTTTATTTTTTTCTATATGCGATGTCTTTATTTTGTCTCTATATGTTAGATGTTTATTTTGATTCTGTGTACTTATTCTGTCTTTATTTTTGTATGTATTTATGTATTTATTGTATTCTATGTTATGTGATTTTTGTTTCTATATGCTATGTTTATTTTTTTTCTATATGTCATTTCTTTCCTTTGTCTCTATATGCTATGTATTTATTTCGTTGCTATGTGCTACATGCTCATTTTGTTTCAGTATGTTGCTTATTTTTTCTATATGCTATTTCTTTTTGTTTCTATATGTTATGGCTTTATTTTGTCTCTATATGTTGTGTTTATTTTGCTTCTATTTGTTGTGTTTATTTTGTTTCTATATGTTGTGTTTATTTTGTTTCTTCGTGCTACGTGTATATATATATATATATATATATATATATATATATATATATATATATATATATATATATATATATATATATATATATACGTTATATGCTATGTATTTATTTTATTTCAATGTTAAGTATTTATTTTTCTTCTATATGTGATGTGTTCACTTTGTTTCTATACGCTAAGGGATTTTGTTCTAAATCTTATGTTTTTTATTTTGTTTCTATATGCTATGTGATTTTTTTTCAATGTGCTGTGTATTTATTTTGATGCTATGTGCTATTTTGCTCCTATAATTTATGTTTATTTTATCTGTATGTTATGTGATATTTGTTTCTGTAGGTTATGAATTTTTGTTTCTATATGCAATGTTTATTTTTTCCATATTCTATGGATTATTTCATTTGTATATTGTTATGAAATTTATTTTGTTATTTCATACTGTGTTTATTTTGTTTCTATATGTTGTTTGTTTTATTCTCTATTATATTTATTTTGTTTCTATATGCTGTTTATTTTTTTTCAATATGTTGTTTATTTTTTCTATATGCTCTGTATACATAGCATATAGAAAAAAAAACATAACATATTGGGGAAAAAATAGCATAATGAAACAAATATTTATTTTGTTTCTACATGCTATGGGTTTATTTTGTTTCTATACGCTATGTATTCATTTTGTTTCTATAGCCTACGCTATGGCTTTATTTTCTTTCATGTAGTGTCCTTGGGCAAGACACTGAACCCAAAGTTGCTCCCGATGGCAAGTTAGCGCCTTGCATGGCAGCTCTGCCATTGGTGTGTGTGTGTGAGTGTGTGTGTGTGAATGGGTGAATGAGACACAGTGTAAAGCGTTTTGGATAAAAGCGTTTTGGATATAAGTGCGCCATTTACCATTCACGTTGTATGCGAGTTTTCACGGCATTTTGCGACAGGTCACACACACGCGCGGCAGTGCTGCGTCTGAAACCGTGTGCTTACCTACTATTTAGTAGGAGAAATGTTCATGCATCGGACGCAGCCTATGGCTTCAAGCAGTCGTTTATTTTCACATATAGAATGACAAATAAATATCTGCACCTGAAGCTTTTGTAAAATTTAAAATTAAAGACTCAAAACTGTATATGGAAAGATGACGAACTGTGTGTTTATTTGTAATTCTGGAGGGAACTTCGAATGGGGTTGGCATGGGGACTTGACGTGTTCTATTTATCTCTGTTATTTAACATGTAAAATAGGAACATGAAAGGAATAGACTAAACACAACTCTTGTAAAGACCTTAATGAGGATATTGTCTTATTCGGAATAAGGTCAATAATTAAGTACTGCTGTCCAGGTAAGCATAGTCTATAATGTACGTTGATAATGCGACTAAAACAGGAATACTCCACATGTCTTAATTCGATTTGTGTTTACTTCGAGTATGACTTTAGTCGGATTAAGATCATCAGAAATCGCTGTTTACATGCTAGTTTCTTAATCAGAGTATCGTCTAAATCAGGTTAATATCGGGTTATTGTTGTCCATGTGAACATACTGTACATGTGTTTATTTTGTTTCCAAATGTTCTGTCTTTATTTAGTTTCTATGTGCTATGGCTTCATTTTCTTTCTCTGTGATATGTCTTCATTTTGTTTCTGTATGTTCTGTCTTTTTTGCTTCTAAATGTTCTGTCATTTTGTTTCTTCATGCTATGTCTTTATTTTGTTTCTAAATGTTTTGCCTTCATTTTGTTTCTTCATGCTATGTCTTTATTTTGTTTCTAAATGTTTTGCCTTTATTTTGTTTCTACGTGCTATGTCTTTATATTGTTTCTATATGCTATGTCTTAATTTTTTTCTACATGCTATTTCTTATATTTTGTTTCTAAATGTTGTCTTTATTTTGTTTCTACATGCTATGTCTTTATTTTGTTTCTACGTGCTATGTCTTTATTTTGTTTCTATGTGTTATGTCTTTAATTTTTTTTCCTAAATGTTCTGTCTTTATTTTTTTTTTCTAAGTGTTATGTCTTTATTTTGTTTCTCTGTGTTATGTCTTTATTTTTTTTTCTAAGTGTTCTGTCTTTATTTTGGTTCTATATGCTTTGTTTTTATTTTGTTTCTATATGCTTTGTTTTTATTTTGTTTCTATGTGCTGTCTTAATTTTTTTCTCCGTGCTATGTCTTTATTTTGTTTCTAAATGTTCTGTCTTTATTTTGTTTCTACATGCTATATCTTTATTTTGTTTCTCCATGCTATGTCTTTATTTTGTTTCTACATGCTATGTCTTTATTTTGTTTCTACATGCTATATCTTTATTTTGTTTCTCCATGCTATGTCTTTATTTTGTTTCTACATGCTATATCTTTATTTTGTTTCTTCATGCTATGTCTTTATTTTGTTTCTATGTTCTATGTCTTTATTTTGTTTCTACATGCTATGTCTTTATTTTGTTTCTAAATGTTCTGTCTTTATTATTTTTCTATGTGCTATGTCTTTATTTTGTTTCTATATGTTCTGTCTTCATTTTGTTTCTATGTGCTGTCTTAATTTTTTCTCCGTGCTATGTCTTTTATTTTGTTTCTAAATGTTCTGTCTTTATTTAGTTTCTTCATGCTATGTCTTTATTTTGTTTCTACATGCTATGTCTTTTTGTTTCTATGTTCTATGTCTTTATTTTGGTTGTACATGCTGTCTTTATTTTGTTTCTAAATGTTCTGTCTTCATTTTGTTTCTATGTGCTGTCTTAATTTTTTCTACGTGCTATGTCTTTTATTTTGTTTCTATGTGCTATGTCTTTATTTTTTTTCCTAAATGTTGTCTTTATTTTTTTTCCTAAATGTTCTGTCTTTATTTTGTTTCTAAATAATCTGTCTTTATTTTTTTTCTAAGTGTTCTGTCTTTATTTTGTTTCTATATGCTTTGTTTTTATTTTGTTTCTATGTGCTGTCTTTTATTTTGTTTCTAAATGTTCTGTCTTTATTTTATTTCTACATGCTATGTCTTTATTTTGTTTTTACGTGCTATGTCTTTATTTTGTTTCTATGTTCTGTCTTTATTTTGTTTCTAAATTTTCTGTCTTCATTTTGTTTCTATGTGCTGTCTTAATTTTTTCTACGTGCTATGTCTTTTATTTTGTTTCTATGTGCTATGTCTTTATTTTTTTTCTAAATGTTTTGTCTTTATTTTTTTTTCTAAATGTTCTGTCTTTATTTTTTTTTCTAAATGTTCTCTCTTTATTTTATTTCTACATGCTATGTCTTTATTTTGTTTCTACGTGCTATGTCTTTTATTTTGTTTCTAAATGTTCTGTCTTTATTTTGTTTCTACATGCTATGTCTTTATTTTGTTTTTACGTGCTATGTCTTTATTTTGTTTCTAAATTTTCTGTCTTTATTTTGTTTCTACATGCTTTGTCTTTATTTTGTTTCTCCGTGCTATGTCTTTATTTTGTTTTTAAATGTTCTGTCTTTATTTTTTTTTCTAAATGTTATGTCTTTATTTTGTTTCTAAATAATCTGTCTTTATTTTTTTTTCTAAGTGTTCTGTCTTTATTTTGTTTCTATATGCTTTGTTTTTATTTTGTTTCTATATGCTTTGTTTTTATTTTGTTTCTATGTGCTTTGTTTTTATTTTGTTTCTATATGCCTTGTTTTTATTTTGTTTCTATGTGCTGTCTTAATTTTTTCTACGTGCTGTCTTTTATTTTGTTTCTACGTGCTATGTCTTTATTTTGTTTCTATGTGCTATGTCTTTATTTTGTTTCTATGTGCTATGTCTTTATTTTGTTTCTCTGTGCTATGTCTTTATTTTGTTTCTAAATAATCTGTCTTTATTTTGTTTCTATATGCTTTGTTTTTATTTTGTTTCTATGTGCTGTCTTAATTTTTTCTACGTGCTATGTCTTTATTTTGTTTCTAAATTTTCTGTCTGTATTTTGTTTTGAAATGTTCTGTCTTTATTTTGTTTATTCGTGCTATGTCTTTATTTTGTTTCTAAATTTTCTGTCTGTATTTTGTTTTGAAATGTTCTGTCTTTATTTTGTTTCTCTGTGCTATGTCTTTATTTTGTTTCTTCATGCTATGTCTTTATTTTGTTTCTAAATGTTCTGTCTTTATTTTGTTTCTATGTGCTATGTCTTTATTTTGTTTCTACATGCTATGTCTTTATTTTGTTTCTACGTGCTATGTCTTTTCTTTGCTTCTCGTGCTATGTCTTTATTTTGTTTCTATGTTCTATGTCTTTATTTTGTTTCTACATGCTTTGTCTTTAATTTGTTTCTCCGTGCTGTCTTTATTTTGTTTCTAAATGTTCTGAATTTATTTTGTTTCTAAGTGCTATGTCTTTCTTTTGTTTTTATATGCTTTGTTTTTATTTTATATCTACGTGCTATGTCTTAATTTGTTTCTAAATGTTCTGTCTTTATTTTGTTTCTACATGCTATGTCTTTATTTTGTTTCTACGTGCTGTCTTTATTTTGTTTCTAAATTTCTGTCTGTATTTTGTTTTGAAATGTTCTGTCTTTATTTTGTTTCTATGTGCTATGTCTGTATTTTGTTTCTCCGTGCTATGTCTTTATTTTGTTTCTTCATGCTATGTCTTTATTTTGTTTCTTCATTCTGTGTCTTTATTTTGTTTCTCCGTGCTTTGCCTTTATTTTGTTTCAAAATTTTCTGTCTTTATTTTGTTTCTACGTGCTATGTCTTTACTTTGCTTCTCCATGCTATGTCTTTATTTTGTTTCTATGTTCTATGTCTTTATTTTGTTTCTAAATGTTCTGTCTTTATTTTGTTTCTACGTTCTATGTCTTTATTTTGTTTCTAAATGTTCTGTCTTTATTTTGTTTCTCCGTGCTGTCTTTATTTTGTTTCTACATGCTTTGTCTTTATTTTGTTTCTACGTGCTATGTCTGTATTTTGTTTCTTCATGCTATGTCTTTATTTTGTTTCTCTGTGCTATGTCTTTATTTTGTTTCTCTGTGCTATGTCTTTATTTTGTTTCTCTGTGCTATGTCTTTATTTTGTTTCAAAATTTTCTGTCTTTATTTTGTTTCTACATGCTATGTCTTTATTTTGTTTCTACGTGCTATGTCTTTATTTTGTTTCTACGTGCTATGTCTTTACTTTGCTTCTCGTGCTATGTCTTTATTTTGTTTCTCCGTGCTATGTCTTTATTTTGTTTCTAAATGTTCTGTCTTTATTTTGTTTCTACGTTCTATGTCTTTATTTTGTTTCTACATGCTTTGTCTTTAATTTGTTTCTCCGTGCTGTCTTTATTTTGTTTCTAAATGTTCCGAATTTATTTTGTTTCTAAGTGCTATGTCTTTCTTTTGTTTCTATATGCTTTGTTTTTATTTTGTTTCTAAATGCTCTGTCTTTATTTTGTTTCTATATGCTTTGTTTTTATTTTGTTTCTAAATGTTCTGTCTTTATTTAGTTTCTATGTGCTATGTCTTCATTTCATTTCTAAATGTTCTGTCTTTATTTTGTTTCTACGTGCTATGTCTTTATTTTGTTTCTAAATGTTCTGTCTTTATTTTGTTTCTGCGTGCTATGTCTTTATTTTGTTTCTACGTGCTATGTCTTTATTTTGTTTCTATGTGCTATGTCTTCATTTCATTTCTAAATGTTCTGTCTTTATTTTGTTTCTACGTGCTAAGTCTTTATTTTGTTTCTAAATGTTCTGTCTTTATTTTGTTTCTACGTGCTATGTCTTTATTTTGTTTCTACGTGCTAAGTCTTTATTTTGTTTCTAAATGTTCTGTCTTTATTTTGTTTCTACGTGCTGTCTTTATTTTGTTTCTACGTGCTGTCTTTATTTTGTTTCTACGTGCTATGTCTTTATTTTGTTTCTACGTGCTTTGTCTTTATTTTGTTTCTAAATGTTATGTCTTTATTTTGTTTCTAAATGTTCTGTCTTTATTTTGTTTCTACATGCTGTGTCGAAGCGAACTCGCATCTACTGTTCCCAGAATGCAGTGCCAACTACAAACATGGCCGACGAGAACTACACTTCCCGACCATGCATGTTCTCACGTTCACCGGAGTACTGAGTGCTAACACCTGTGCTACATCATAGGTTATAAAAGTCCTTGTTAACTTCAGTGCCCTCGCGAAGTGAACGCTCAGCAGCGTTTCCTCTGACGTTCACCAAGCCTTTGTCTATTGTTTCGGATTTCTACGGTGTTTGGAGTTTTCCCCTGTACTTGGATTATGTTTCCCTGCCTAGCCCAGTCTGGATTGTTCGCCCGTTCGCCTCACCTACTGCTGTCTTCTGTATTTCGTCTTCTGCCTGATCCCCGCATTCTAGTCCTGTTCGTCCACGCTGGCCTCCAACAAGGTATCGTAACAGATCACATCACCTACTATGGAGGCAGCGGACGCCCCAGAGTGGCAACGCCACATCCTGGAGCAGAATCGAGCGATAGCTGTACAGCGGGACCAGATATCACTTTTAACTGAACAAGTGTCGCGCCCGTGCCCTTCCATGCTTCCGACCGCGACCCTGCTTGCTCCATCCATGTACATTCCACCTGTAGCGTCAGCGTATGTTCAACCAGCGCCGGCTGCACACATTCCAGCCATGCTGCCTGCGCACTATCCACCTCTACCTACACCGGTGAGATATGCTGGAGAGCCAGAACGATGTAAGGGTTTCCTGCTACAGTGCTCGTTGTTTTTTGAGAGCTACCCTGAGATGCCAGAAGTCCATAAAGTCACGCACTTCATGGAGCTCCTCACCGGACGCGCCCTGGCCTTGGCTACGGCGGAGTGGGAGCGAGGGGGCAGTACCAGACCCTCGCTTGTGGACTTCCTCTCCCGCTTCCAACGTGCTTTTGATCATTCCCCTGACAGCTGGGAGACCGGCCAGGAGCTCATGAATATCACAAGGCTCTCATGATGCGGTGGAGTATGCCTTGGAGTTCCGCACCATCGCTGCACGGAGCGGGTGGAATGAGCCGGCTCTCAAGATCGCGTTCCATCAGGGGCTGAATCCCGAGTTGGTGAGAGAGTTAGCATGTCGAGGCGAACAGCTCACCCTCAAAGCCCTCATAGACCTTGCAATATGGCTGGACCCTCTCCGCTGAACCAACCGCCCCGCGCTGTGGGGTCCCCTGCCACCAGAGCCAGCACCCCCAGCCGAGCCCATGCAGCTCAGCCAGACCCGGATCTGCAAGGAGGAGAGGGAGAGGCGACATCGTGAGTCTCGATGCTTCTATTGTGGCGAGGGCACCCACCTCGTCCGTCGGTGCCCCCACAAGACACCATGACCAGCCGAGGGGAGCGCGGACCGCCAACCTCGTCGCCAAATGGTGAGTTCAATCCATTTACACACTCCACATATATTTGTGTTACCCGTTAAAATAGAGCATTCAGGCCAGTCTTTTGTGCTTTCAGCGCTAATCGACTCAGGAGCAGCCGGGAACTTCATAGATCAGAAGACGGCGCAGAACCTCAGCCTCCCCGTACGTCCCCTGCTCCAGCCACGTCAAATCCAGTCCATCGACGGGTCCCCCATGGGGGGGATGTCATATCCCACTGCACACTGCCATTAAGACTGCAAGTTAGTACCCTCCACCACGAAACCATCGTCCTGTACATCACAATCTCTGCCCGGCACCCCGTCATTCTCGGCCTACCTTGGCTGGAGCTTCACAACCACCAGGTCTCTTGGATGGACAAGCAGGTTACCCAATGGTCCCTGTACTGCCTGAGCAACTGCCTAAATGGCCCTGCGGTCCCTTTGGCAGCAATGACAGTGGAGAGCCCCATGTCTCCTTCCCGGAGCCAGTCCACCTCAGGGTCGTGTGTACCCTCTCTCCCAAGCTGAACACCGAGTCATGGAGGAATACATTCAGGAGGCCCTCCAACAAGGGTATATTCGACCCTCCACGTCCCCCGTGTCCGCCGGGTTCTTCTTTGTGGAAAAGAAAGGAGGGGGCGTGTATCAACTACCGGGGCCTGAACCAAGTGACAGTCAAGTACCGGTATCCCCTGCCACTAGTTCCGGCAGCCTTTGAACAGTTAAGATCCGCGACCATTTTCACGAAGCTGGACCTGCGTAGCGTGTACAACCTGGTCTGCATCCGGGAGGGGGATGAGTGGAAGACGGCTTTTAGCACCACCTCCGGGCACTACGAATACTCGGTCATGCCGTATGGGCTCGCTAACACCCCCTCGGTATTCCAGAGTCTAATCAGTGACGTCCTGAGGGACATGCTGGGGAGGAGCGTCAGCGCATACATTGACGACATCCTGGTGTATTCGGCGTCCCTGGAAGAGCATATCGACCATGTCCGGCAGGTGTTGCGCTGCCTACTGCAACATCAACTTTATGTAAAGGCAGAGAAGTGAGTTCCACCAACAAATGATCTCCTTCCTAGGATACATCATTAGCCAGAAGGGGGTCACCATGGACCAGCGCAAGATTCAAGCGGTGGTGGAATGGCCCACGCCCCGAACCGGCAGGGAGTTGCAACGGTTCCTTGGCTTCGTGAACTTTTACCGATGGTTCATTCGAGACTTCAGTAAGATAGCACAACCCCTGATGTCCCTCCTGTATGGCAAGCCCAGGCAGCTCCTTTGGACCCCAACCGGCCAGGAGGCTCTGGACAAGCTCAAGTGGGCCTTCACCACGACCCCCATCCTTAGACACCCTGATCCCTCCGGACCTTTCGTCATGGAGGTTGATGCCTCTGAGGCAGGGGTAGGGGCCATTCTCTCTCAGAGGCTCGGAGATAAACCCAAGCTGCACCCCATAGCATTCTTCTCCCGCAAGTTGTCGCCAGCGGAACGCAATTATGACGTGGGGAAGTGAGAACTTCTGGCAGTTAAACTCGCCCTGGAGGAGTGGAGACACTGGTTGGAGGGTGCACCCACCTGTTCATTATCTATACAAACCATAAGAACCTGGAGTACCTGAGGACGGCCAAGCGTCTCACGCCCCGCCAGGCCCGCTGGTCCCTGTTCTTCTCCAGGTTCCAGTTTACTTTATCCTAAAGGCAGGAGCAAAGAACACTAAGGTCGATGCTCTGTCACGAATCCACTGCCCTGAGAGCCGAGCGGACCACGGAGATTATATCTTGCCCCCCTCCTGCTAATTCACGTCTCGAGTCTGGGCCAGCTTCATGGAGAAGATGGGTGTCACTGTTAATCTCACCTCCGGCTAGCACCCCCAGGCCAACGGACAGGTAGAACGGGCTAACCAAGAAGTCGCTAGATTCCTCTGAACCTTTTGTGCCACCAACCCGGAGGACTGGGGCCAATTCCTCCCGTGGGCGGGAGGAGTACTGAGTGCTAACACCTGTGCTGCATCATAGGTTATAAAAGGCCTTGTTAACTTCAGCGCCTCGTGAAGTAAATGCTCTACAGCCTTTCCTTTGACGTTCACCAAGCCTGTGTCTATTGTTTTGGATTTCTACGGTTTTTGGAGTTTTCGCCTGTACTTGGATTACGTTTCCCTGCCTAGCCCAGTCTGGATTGTTCGCCCATTCGCCTGACCTACTGCTGTCTTCCGTGTTTCGTCTTCCGTGTTTCATCCCCGCACTCTAGTCCTGTTCGTCCGCGCTGGCCTCCAACAAGGTATCATAACACTGTGTCTTTATTTTGTTTCTAAATGCTTTGTCTTTATTTTGTTTCTAAGTGTTCTGTCTTTATTTTGTTTCTAAATGCTTTGTCTTTATTTTGTTTCTAAATGTTCTGTCTTTATTTTGTTTCTATATGCTATGTCTTTATTTTGTTTCTATGTGCTATGTTTTAATTTTATTTTGTCTCTATATGCTATGGGTTTAATTTGTTTGTATTTCTTATGGGTTTATTTTGTTTCTATATGCTCTGAGTTTGTTCTGTTTCTATATGTTATGTAATTTTTGTTTCTATATGTTATGTTTATTTTTTTTACCTATTTGTTATTTGATACTTGGTTCTATATGTTATGTATTTCTTTCAATATGCTATATGTTTATTCTTACTATATTCTATGATTTTTTTTCTTTCTGTGTTTTATGCGTTCATTTTGTTCCTTTTTGTGTTTTTGTTTCTCTGTTATCTATTTGAACTATTAAACTCAATTACTAAACTCAACGAAAATTCTTCATTCTTCAGCAGTGTTTAGCAGAATGGTTGCCAGGCAACACAAAGGTACATAAATATGATGATGTAATTCAGTTACAGGTATTCATAAACACACCAGAACTATTTACTTTACAAATATAAATGACACACACAGAGCAGACAAGGAATACCATCCATCCATCCACCTTCTATACCGCTTATCCTTTTCAGGGTCACGGGGAACCTGGCAGAGTCTCTCAGAAGTAAAGATGGGATGTAATCTGGATGGAAGAATATGTTGCTCACAAACCTATATATACCTTTCAGCATTGATGATGCCTTTCCAGATGTGCAAGCTGCCCATTTCATAGGCCCTAATGCACCCCTACACTATCAGACATGCAGGCTTTTGAACTGAGCGCTGATGAAAAGCTGGATGGTCCCTCTCCTCTTTATTCCTCTTTGGTTTAGAGGATGCTGCGTCCATGGTTTCCAAAAAGAATTTCAAATTTCTATTCGTCTGACCACAGAACAGTTTTCCACTTTGCCTCAGTCCATTTTAAATGAGCTTTGGCCTAGAGAAGACGGCTGCGTTTCTGGATCATGTTCACATATGGCTTCTTATTTGCATGATAGAGCTTTACCCAGCATTTGTGGATGACAATGCGAACTGTGTTCACATACACTGAGTTCTGGAGGTGTTTCTGAGTCCATGCAGTGATTTCCATTACAGAATCATGCCTGTTTTTAATGCAGTGCTGTCTGAGGGCCTGAAGATCACGGGCAAGCAATATTGATTTTCACCCTTATCCCTTGCACACACAGAGTTCTCCAGATTGTCTGAAACTTTTGATGATATTATGTACTGTAGATGATGAGATATTCATAGTCTTCACAATTTTACATTGAGGAACATTATTCTGAAATTGTTCCACAAATTGTAGATGTAGTTTTTCACAGATTGGTGAACCTCTGCCTATCTCTACTTCTGAAAGACTCTGTCTCTCTAAGATACTCTTTTTTTTATACCAAATCATGTTACTGACCTGCTGCCAATTAACCTCCAGCTGTTTCTTTTTAGTAACTTTTTTGTTTGTTTTTTTTTTATTATTATTGCTGATACTTCTGAGGGCACATGGTGGCTTAGTGGTTAGCAGGTTTGCCTCACACTTCCAGGGTCGGGGTTCGATTCCCGCCTTTGTGTTGTTCTCCCCGTGTTGTGGGGGTTTCCTCCGGGTACTCTGGTTTCCTCCCGTTTCCTCCCCCAGTCCGAAGACATGCATGGTAGGCTGATGGGCGTGTCCGTAGTGTATGAATGGGTGTGTGAGTGTGTATGTGATTGTGTGCCCTGCGATGGACTGGCACCCTGTCCAGGGTGTACCCTGCCCCATGCTCCCTGGGATGGGCTCCAGGTTCCCCATGACCCTGAAAAGGATAAGTGGTATAGAAGATGGATGGATGGATGATACTTCCAATCTGTGTCCCTGTTTTTGACCTTTCAGTATAACAAACAAAATGGGGCTAGATATGAAAAGAAAATGTAAATGCCATTAAACATTTTTAAATGGGAAATTCAGCATCAGAATGTCTTGTCATTCTGTAAGTGGCATTGTGAGAAGCTATACTATCATCCTGAGGTGAAATTGGTCTGTGGAATCATGGAGTTTTCTTTTAGGGTTGTCTAAATGTATAGACAAACCAACACATCAGTTATGGAGGGCTCTTATTTTGGTATACAACATCAGACAGTCCAGAATTGGTATGTATGTATGTATGTATGTATGTATGTATGTATGTATTTATTTATTTAACAATATCAATTTACAAACTCAAGTAGGGAACAGTAATATGCATATGAAAATATACACAAGTACCATGTGATTACATCGCCAGTCATATATCTATCATTTTGTGTATATATGCTTAAACAGGTTGATATGTATAAAAGAAACATTAGCAGATTCGGTACAATAAAGGAAAAGGTGTAATATTATTCTGAGCTGAAATGAAACTAGTCTGTGGAAACAAGTATTCTGGTAGTTTCCTTTTAATATAAATCTGAGTATCAGTCTGAATTCATAGACAAAACTGCATGGACAAATAGGTTGACAGATAGAGCGATCGACAGATAGATAGAACAGTAGATAGAACGATAGATAGATGGATAGGTAGGTCGTTTCAGATATATTGTGATGGTGTTGCACAGAGGCAAAATTACAAACATTGTGTCACTGTCCAAATACTTATGGACCTGGCTCTATGTGTTTATTTCGTTCCTATACGCTCTGTTTATGTTATTTGTTTATGATGTTTATTTAGTTTCTATAAGCTACGTGTTTATATTAAAAGGATATAAAATATTCCTTCTATACACCATACGTGTTAAACGAATGTTTTAATTTGAATCGTGTAATTGAAGTCATTGGCACGGCGCTGATCTAACACGATGACGCTTTTTGATGAACATGTCTTTCAACGAATCGCTGCACGATATTCATGTAAACACAGTATATAGACCAATCGCCTTGCGCCGGGGGTGGGGTCTAGTAAATCAAACCGTTTCTGAAGGGTCGGTGTGCACCTTGCTGCGCGAGCTGTTCCGCCCAGAGTCGGTTAGGTAGCGTCTTCGGAGAAAGAGCGCGAGGAGCCGTAAACAAATTGAGTTATTTATCGACGCTGTACTCTTCTCTTCCGTGATGAAATGTCGAGTTTAAGATAATGTATCACATGAGCTGAACATTAGCTTTCCAACTTGTAAGAGACGTTTAACCCGCGCTAGGTGTTAGGATAAAGCTAAGAGCTAACCGCCTAGCTTGCTGTGGTGTGTCCGGGCCGGATCTGCCTTCTCATGCCCTGCTGGGACCTGACGGAACATGGTGTCGTGGATCATATCGAGGGCCGTGGTGTAAGTCCTGACTTATTATTATTATTATTATTATTATTATTATTATCATCATTTTGAAATAAATAAAACGCAGGTGTATCTGCGCCCTTGTGCTAGCTAGCTAGCTAACTTCGCTAAACCGTTTATAAACTTCTCACAGTTCCGTTACAAAGCCAGAGGTCCGCCCGCTTCTTCTGTCAGAGAGCCAGTTTATTCGTTTAAAATCGAAACACCTTGAGCGTGTTTTTGTCTGATAACCGAATACAGATATCTTCAGAAGCCATTCAAGGGAAGAAAAGCTAGTCTTTGTGCGTGTGTTTGTGTTCGCTTAGCTGGCTAGCTGAGTGCTCCTTTAAGGCTGTGTCTCATCACGCATCAAGTAAATAACCAGCTCTGGGTGTGTTGCATAAGCTCTGTTTTACCTAACAAATACTGTGAGCTCAGTGAAGAGACATGGGATAGGTTAGGTGTTCAATTTTAACACTGAACACCCTTCTTGTGTGTGTGTGTGTGTGTGTGTGTGTGTGTGTGAACAGTGATCATACAGAGACATGTAGAGACATAGTGCTTCAGCTTGTTCATCATAAGACACTGACTCATCTGAAGAATGTTTTACTGTTCACATGTAACAAGGTTACATCGTGTCGTGTGTTTTGAGTTTTAACCCGTGTTGTGCTGCTTGGCCGCAGATGGACTCTTCGTGGCTCATATCGACTTTGAGCAGCCGAGAGAGAAAATTATAATAGAAAAGTTCAAATCCCAGCACTACCAACCTTCCCTTGAGCAACGCCATTAACTCTTAAAGTGCACCTACTATGATTTTTCAGATATTACCTTTCATGTAGTGCGTTATAGAGCTGTTTGTGAATGTAAAAATGGCTGCGAAGTTTAAAAAAAAATCAAAGCGCACGACAAACGGAGTTAATGACTCCCAAAAGAAGGAACCGATTGTGAACAGCTGAAATGAGTCATTAGTAATTCCAGACTTACTTCCTGTACTAACCTACGTAGGTTTGTAACAAAAACCCCGCCTCTGGTCTTCATTGGCTGTTTGCTGACAGCGGTAGATCAATCACAACAGACTGGAACATCTGACCAATCAGAGCAGAGTATGCTCTCCGAAAGGAGTTTAGAATGAATCCTTTAGAACGGATCATTGAACGAGTCGTTTGTGACACTGAGGGGGGAAAAAAGGTAATGTTGCAGTTTAAATTACGAGCGCATTAAACTGTTTTTTGACCAGGGATGCACATAAATCTATTATGAGACCTTTAAAACCATAATAGGTGCACTTTAACACTCTGGAAAGTTCTGTCAGCAGTCACATCATCAATAAACACCAGTAACCCAGTTCCATCGCAGCCATACATGCCCATGCCGTAACACTTCCTCCATCATGTTTGACAGATGATGTGGTATACTTTGGATCGTGAGCCCTTCCTTTCCTCCTCCATACTCCTCTCTTCCCATCATTCTGGTACACGTTAATCTTGCATCAGAGCTGGTCAGATTAGATTAAATGTTTTTAGCAAGTCTAATTTGGCCTTTCTGTTCTTGAGTGTTACCAGTGGGTTGTATCTTCAGTTTGTACCGTCTGTATTTACATTCATAAAGTTAGCTCTCGATCGTAGACTTTGGCCGTGTCCGAAATCGCATACTATGACGGTATGTACTGTATTCGAGGCAGTACTTACTAATAATACACACATATTGATGACTACAATCCCGGACATACTACATCCGCCATGTACATAGTCATGTGACCTACGACGTCATCATAAACACAAACATCTTAAACAAGTGGACGATTTATTCGGGTATTGTTAAACAAGTCCCGTTTAATCAAGGTTTAATACTTAAAAAGAGCCGACACTGTCTTCCGCATTTTCCCCCCGAGCTCATCCGCACCAGTCCCGTTGCATTGTGGGATTGTTTGACTCGCTTAGTGTCCATCGGTTGCACACTACAAAATCGCACTGGAAACAGTGGGCCACCCGGGTATTTCTCGCATAGTTAGAATTCGGACATACTACCGATCTGTCATGCTGCTTTTCGCCTGCTGTGTAGTAGGTAAGTATGCGGTTTCGGACGCAGCCTTTGACAAAGACACACGTGCCTCCTCGAGAGTGTTCTGGACTTGGCTAGATGTTGTGAAGGCATGTTGTTTTTTTGTTTTTTTTCTTTTCACAAGTTAAGAATTCTGTGCTCATTCACTTCAGTTGTCTTTCATGTCATTCTGGATAAAGCAGTCTGCCAAATGCTGTAAACGTGCGAGTGCTAATAAATCATCGAGATAACATCGAGTGACATCGGGAAATATGAAAGTGGTGCGCAGCAGATGAACCGAACAAAGGCCTGTTCTTTCACACGTTCAGGGGAGAAATTGAGTCAAACACACAATGGTTCATGTTGAAACTTTTTTACATTTCTAACTTTTACATTACTTAACTTTTTCAGTTAAGTCTTTTCTTGACAAACAGGCTATTGGTTGTCTTGTTGTTGTTACTATTATTATTATTATTAGAGATGCACCGATGTATCGGACGATAATCGGTATAGACCAATAAAGGCCAATTTTCCACGCTATCGGCCGATAGTTTAAAAACACCCAATAATCAGGGCCGATTATATCCTGTCAATAAAAAAAGAGGGTGGGAAAACACATCGATTTTGTGCTGTATGGAATGACAACAAAACTGCAGTTTGTAATCTCTGTAAACTCTGCACTGCTAAAATTTTACACCGGACGCTGCAGCAGTGAAGAAGGAGTTTCGGCGCAAGTCAAAATTTTATTCTTTTTGCCGTGCTGATCGCCCTGAATTAAAGCGCCAGTACACCGCTGACAGATTTAAATGAAGATGAATTGAAGGAAAGGTGTATGTACAGAAAAATATATTTGTAGAGTAGTATATTTCATATCCAGTTAATATATAAAAGTTGATATTATATTTTACCAGTTCGATGTTCAGTGATGAAGTAGAAATGCTTGTGTTTGTGGTGAGTGAATGTGAGACTAACAGGAGGTTTTTTACAATTCAGTGTTAATATGAATTAATAACATTCAATGAGTTAAGAAATCTTACTTTAATCTTCAGAATTGTGTTCGTGTCAATGTTAATTAGAGTAATGTGTTTTCTGTTTATGAGACCAGTCACTGTGAAACAACTTGTTGAAATGGAGAGAATAAAGTTTTTATTTGCATTTCTTTCAGAGTTGTGGAATTAATTATTATTCATTTATAAGGAGGTATAAAAGGCAGAACTATCTGTATCGGCTGACATCACTCTGAATAATCGGTTATCCGTATCGGCTGAGAAATTTAGTATCGGTGCGTCTCTTATTATTATTGTTTATTGTTGTTGTTGTTGTTGTTATTCAGCCCATACAGGATTGATTTTGTGATTGTTGCGACCAAAAATGCTCGATTTTGCTGCAGCTTTTAAAAAAAATTGTGGAAAGCTACTTGAGTTTGTGAAATCGCAGTTGCACAAAATAGTTTTGCACGGCCTTTTGCTGTGTTGTTTGTTTTAGCTGTGCTCACGTTCGACACGTGAATCGAAGAGGGCTTTGGCTGAATGCGTGCTGTGATGACGTTACATGACACGTCTTGGCCCAAATCTGTGGTAATTTAGAAAAATTGCAAGCTCCTCTGAATATTGTGGAATTTGCTTGCTTTTGCGTTCATTTCGATGGTTGTGAAATCCTGGAGGGACTGAATTATTATTATTATTATTTATTATTATTATTATTATTATGAGCATATAGTGTGTGGAACCCTCATGTTTGCTGTAGGATTTTTTTTTGGGGGGCTTGTGGATCTTTGCTGCTCTTTTTCTTCTCCTTCTTCCAGTTCTCTCTTGTATTCCTCTTCTTGTTCCTCGTTTTTCTTCTTCTCCTCCCCCCCCTTCTCTTGTTCTTCCTCCTTCTCATTTTTCTTCTTCTACTATTACAGGGTCGAGCACACAGTCTTTGTTCTCGTTTTCGTTTGGAGTGTTTTAGGGGTCCAAGCACTAAGTGCTTACGGCTCTTTGTAGTACTAGTACTGGTGCTGTTTCCGTCCTTCAGTATTAAGAACTCTATGAAAATGAAACATTTTAAAGATGTTTCTATTTCAAGTTTTAATACAGTGTACTTCAAAAGTCTCCAGTCTCATCGCCGAGCTCACGTTGCTACCTTTTTTTTTCCTCACCACAGTATTTGTACGTCACGTTCGATAGACTGATTTTGTATAAGCCTGGGCGTCAAGTCATTTCTGTTTACACTGTGATTAATATATGCTGCTTTTCCTGATCGACGGTGAAACGGTAGTGTGAAACGAGTACAGGACCCGTTTGCATTGTTTCCATTCTGAATCATTACAGGTGCCTCAGAGAGCCTTGAGCGACTCTGTAAATCTGCCGGCACTGCTCATCATCTCGAACCTGTATTACCTTTCGTCTTCCTTTCGCTGCATGGTTACAGGTTTAGTCCAACCTGTTTCTTGGGATTCATTTGGGGGAAGTGCCAGCTCACCAGTCACTTCAAGCCATTCTTATGTCAGCTTCGATATTATTTCTAAAACTATAGAAGCTATTGAGGGATTTGTTTTGTTTGTATTTAATTCTGTATGTAACTGACTGCTAGGAGTGCAGCAAACTGCCAGTTCATTTGCTGGTTGATTTCAGATTTCAACAACGCAATCGGGTTACGATGAGAAAATCTGGCTAATGTGACAGGAGGTTTGATTTTAGTCTGTGCTGTTCTCTGTGGTAATGAAAGCTGCGGCCTCTCGTCACGCACAGCCTCTGCATAATAAGAGCTTTATTAAAGACATCTACTTGGTGAATATCCTTAGCACACAGCATTCGCGTGAGCTTAATGCCTTGACAATTAAGGCGTAGGCTAGGATTTTTTCTATTACGTTGCAACCATGTGATCGAACCGTAAAGCCAAACAGGTCTACGTTCTCTTTGTTCCTCTTTTGCCTTTTTAGGGGAAAACCCAGGTCCAGGATTGTGAGTCGAACCAGATGTCGGAGCAGAGGCACTTTGGCTCCGTAGCTTTAGTTCATTACAAACCTCCATCTGGCTTAGGCCGAGTGGGTGGAGCACGTCAGTGTTTCTTAGCAGGAAACTCTGAGTTGACCTAAAGCAGAAAGTGGAGGTCCGTCTGACAGTCGTGTTTTTGCAGCTGCGTACTGCGAGGTTCTGCTTTTTGCAGAAATTGTTTCAAGAACTCGCTCGGCGGGGTCCGTTTCCTCCAGGGAGAAAAGCTCGGTGGGAACAACCGGTGATGTGCGGCACATTTATTTATCTGGAGCAGGAGCCGTGCGAGTTGTAGTGTTTTGGCCCCGGCGTAACGTTTCGCAGGCCGTCACTGGACACATGTTTGAGCAAAGCTTCCAGTAATAAGAGAGAAGAACTCGCATACAGCTTTGATATAAAGTCGTCTAATGGGCAGTGACTTCAGAGCTGAGAGCACACACGAATGTTTCCTTATCTCTCATAGAGCACCATTTCATATTTGGTGATTATGTACGTCAAAGCCGTAATATCTGAGAGGTCGTTGAGGCAGTCGGACTGCTCGTAGTCTAAGTCCTCAGCGTGCGTCTGGCTGCCCTTTATAGCTTAATAGCATATAATGTGTGCCTAAGCAGCGATTATATTCCATTACTGTATCATTCCGATCCAGAAAACCGTCTCGTGTGGGGTGTAACTCTTTACTTTCTGGCTCGGACATCATCAACCTACATCCACACTAGCTTGTAGTTTGTCTCTCGTCACTGTTGTCGCTTGTGGGTGTACACGGTTCATGTCTTTTTATTTTTGACTTCCACTGAGAAAACTCACTCACTCAGAAAACTGGCTCTGTGGCACACACGTCCATAGTAAATGGCTGCATGTGTCTCTGTCTCTTGCTAGAGTTTCTTACCGGTATTTACACGAAACCACCTGTTATTTTGGGAGATAATATTCCGTACAACGCGTAATATGTACAACATTTAAAACTGATTTTTTTTTTTAGTATATATGAGTACAGTTTAATATCGTGTATTGTAAGAAAATGTCGACCACCTCAGTGGGATCCTCTTCTAAAAATGCAGCTTGCAGAGTCTCGCAAATCAAGTTAAGGCCATGTTAAACTTAAGGCACTGCTAAAGTCTCTCATTAGCTGGGAGATGTCTAGACTTGTTTCCTGGCTGTAAATTTTGCTAAAATCAGGCTGGAAATCTCTCGAAGCAAAAACAAGTCACGACGTTTCTCCTGCGTTTGTACTTCTCTTCATCCATCCTCTTACAGTGCTGCTTGTGTCTGCTCTCGCCTTATAAAGCAACTAGACACTTTATTCTCCCAGCTATAGAGTCGTGACAAATTATAGGCAAACTCCAAGTGCCTTAGTGAGTAAGACGATAAGTCGGCACCACCGTGCACAGATTCTACACGTCTCTGGAACGGCGCTGAAGCACCGAACAGCGTTCTTCCAAAAGATGTTTCCTCAGTTGGTGTTTTGATGATTGTGTTTCAGAGCACGTCGCTCCAAAATCTCCCACAGGTGTCGGATCCGATCGAGATCTGGCGACCGTGAAGGCTGTAGCATATGATTTTCATCATTTTCATCCAGATGAAATCGTTCAGCGAGCACTTGTGCCCTGTCGATGGGGGCGGGGTCATCCTGGAAGAGACCACTCCCACATCAGGAAAGAAATGTTTCATGATGGGATAAAAGTGATGATAACTTTTGTATTCGAGGTCGACCGATAGTGGATTTTACTGATACAGATCGCTAGGTTTGGCAGTACCGGTCGATACCCAGTTAATCGGCTGATAGTTTTTTTTTTTGTTTGTGTTTTTTTTTTTTTTTTTTTATTAATGCTGAATGAAAACGTAACACTCAAAGTAAATTATTGCAGAGCTTTAAAGTAAATAAAAGATGTACATTCAGATTGAACCAAAAGGTAACATTCTAAATGACATAAAAATAGAGACGTCCAAAATGAATTGAAAAAAAAAAAAAAAAACACTTCAAATAACACCACAAAATTTGTCCGTGATGGTTTTAATTTTGCCTCAAGAGGCTCCTCCAGGAATGGACACGACAGACCATCAACCCCACCAAAACACACACACCTCTTCCTGTTTGGTCTACAGCTTGTCTTGACTCTTCCTCATATTACAATCCACTGCTCTCTATTTGGACTACATTCATTTTCTTGGTTCTCAGTTTCTCTTTTCTGCTTCTTCAGCCACTCTTTCTGAAGTACAGGCTCTCATACGTTGTGCTTAATCAGTTGCTCCGTTCTTAAATCCCTTTTACACCAGACGCGAAGGGGCATGCCGTAATATTTCCACACCGCTTTTCGTTTCTCACCTGAAGCCACTCTGCTCTAGGCAAAGAATTGAACCTTCTTCGCTTTCTTGTAGGGCTGGAGGATATGCAATTGATATTGTGATGTCGTGACCTCATCTAACACGTTTCAGGAACTTGCCTGCAAGTATGGGCAGGTGTCTGTTTTATAAAACCATCCCTGGTCACTGTAGCATCCAATCAGTTACTTATTTCAATCTATTTAAAATATATATATTTTTTCGTTCATTCTTTCTAAATGACGAAAACAGTAAGAATTGAGTTTTTTTTTTTTTTAATGTAGATGAAGAAATGTTGCTAGCAAAACCTCAGGCAATTAAACAAAATATTCTGATACGTGTGCATTAGGGCAAACTAACAATTATTTTAATTATCGATTTTAGCGATTAGTTGTTGCAGCCCTAATATGCATCATGAAGGTTAGTGAGCCTTATTGCTCACTTTTGCTTTCTTGCACTGAATAAGTAAGTAGCAAGTGCAAATGTACTGACATTATTATTATCATTAGCTTCATATGCTTACCCACAACCCACGACGATATCTTTTTGTATACCTTTCCAGCCACAAGCTACAAAATATTGAAGCCTGCGATCTGACTGACCACACTTGTGTACTGGCACAACCTGTAGGAACTTTGTATTCTAACAAATTACTTGGTATGTCCACAATGTCAGGCCATAATAGGCTTGGGAGAGTACCTGGAACCAGGTGGACATCATGATAGATTCTGACTATCAAATCTGACCATTTAAATCTCTGTCGAAAAACATGCCGTCTGCAGCTCTAAGATTGATCCAAAGAAGCGTGTGGTGTTTTGTTTTGTATCCTATATGAACTTTAATAACCTGCTGTCTGACTTGCAGCGCAACAACATCTTTCTCCGATATCTCCTAGTTTTACTTATCCGGGCTCACCAAACAGATAAAGTCATGAATGTCTTCACTATCAAACCATGAACAGAGATTTACGTTAAGAAATTGAGGAGCACATGGAATTTATATAGCTTAGTGTCGCTCATGATTAGTTTATTTACAGTCTTGACTCCAGGCAAGCATTCCTGACCTCGTTAATGTGGTGGTGTTTTTAAAAAAAATAACAACTAAATGTTAATGCTAGAGATTGCAGCCGATTCACAACCAGCCTCCGGGATTTTTCCTCCATAATGACGTCATGTGTACGTGACACACGTTGAGTATCTTTGACCACGCTGGCGATGCTGGCGTGAAGTAGTCGGAGATAGTTCGGGGGTAGAATAGGGCAAAGGCATTGACCGTATGTACTTTTAATCGGATTCATTTGATGTCGTTTTGCCAAATAGTAACTAATTTGTCAGGAATTTCTAACCGTTGATGACGACGCGGTCGCTCCCACTTGACTCGGTGTAGCAAAGTCATTCATCTTTTGTCCGCAATGTAACTTTGACTCAAGAAGGCATGACTAACGCAGCATTCTTTTCCGGTTTGCTAATGTAAACGTCCAACAAACAGGTTTTTCTCCGTTTAGATAGTGAGAGGCCTTTTTGTTTCTTTATCCCTAGACATGTCATTATTGGAAAAGACATTTCTTCCCAGGTCCTGTTCTCTCCCACTGTTTTAACTGTAAACACAGCAATGGCGAGCGAGGCAGCGAAAACACCGAGCAGAACGATGATGTGAGTGAGGGTTGAAGGCTATGCATTGTGTCGATTCTAATGTGGCAATTCTTTTTTTTTTTTTTTTTTTTTTTTTTTTTTTTTTTTTTTTTTTTTGCTCCACCCTTGTTGACTTCTATGGCATAGAATGGGTATGACGAATGTCGGTAATTAATGTTGTGGTGATTAAACAGGCCAATTTCCACGCTCATGTAAAACCAAGCTATTGTTTTTGTAACACAAGCTATGTTTCATTACACCTCAAACCGATTCTTTTAGTAATTGATTAATCTGCCGATTATTTCTTCGATTAATCGATTAGTTGGTTTAAAAGCCCGGTTTTTATCCTCTCTATTTTGAAAAAAAAAAAAAAACTTTATTTCACAAACAAAAGCACAAACTAAGTGTTAACTGGTACGAGGTTGAATGTTCTGCAGTAACACACACGTTCACTCATCTGAACACAGTAGCACGTTTCTTTATTCTGTAAATGTACGACACTGCTTACATTCATATACAATTACATTTCTAACCCCATTAGTTACAGCTCTCATAAACAAACACAATGAATTTTGTTTCTAAATATCGCATCAAACAACATATTTGATCCAAATGAATATTTTAGTCCGAGTTATTGCGCTTCCTTTCTATTGTGCGCTGATTGATGCATATATGTGGATTCGTGCTCTTTCAGTGAAGTTTAACGGAGACTCACCTGCTGTCAGGATGAGGCTTTATGTAAAATGGAAATACTGCCATGAATTTCTAACGTTTACAGATAAGGATATAAAGGTAAAAATGAAGAAAAAAAAACATGTCTGGACCACATTAAACAGCACACGCTAAAGCCCATCCCCCCTCCCCCACACCAAATTTATTTAAAATAAAGTCCACAAACTGAGTGTTACAGATATAAACTTCAGACTAAAACTTTACACAACTGCTTGTCCAATTATATAAGACTGAAAAAGAACCCAACACACACACACACCAGAATATATATTATTCATTTAGGACTGTAGTTTAATTCTGTGCTTATTGTGCATCCATAAAAAATAATGCATAAATATTTATAAACTTATATATTAGTTTATATTATATAATAGTGTTTATGCATTACTTTTTTTTAATAAAAGGTAACATTGACATAAACAGTAAACTGAAGAAAGTCATTATCGGTGACTCTGGGTATCCGCTAAAGCTAGCGGCGCGACATCACGTCATGCGACGTCGACTAGGAAACGGCTTCTACTTCCTGTTAGTAGAAAACCCGCTAGTGTTATATTTGAGATGATGATGATACCGTTCTAAAATTCATACACTAGACGGTAGAGTATATAGTGTAAGTGTATAGTATGTCATTCGGGACACAATTTTAGTATTTACTCTCCGAGGCGTGTTTTCGGAACAGAAGTAACGTAGTGAGTAAATCTCCCTCGTACCGCGCGTAGACCGACTAATCCACAATGAGATTCGTTGGCAGCGATTTTCCTAATCGATTTTATTGGTTAGTTGTTGCAGCTCTAATCCGATCTATGATAGCGTGAGTGTGTTCAGTTGCCCTGTGACACAGCATGCGCAGCAGTTTTGGAAAGATGTGGTGGCCGGGTTCACAGATCTCAAAGGAAACACGTGCTAGCTTTGAACCTTGTCAGGTAAAACATTGCAGTGGTGTCGGCGGGGGCCGGGGGGGGAGGTGGGGTCGGAAATCCAGCTGACTAGCAGTGGGTAATTACTACACTGTGAAAGATACTTGTTGCTATGGTAACACTGACTCTAAACGCTCCTTGTGTGCATGCATGCTTGGTCTGAATCATGTTACCTGCACGTAAAGAAAGAACAGCATCCGCAGCTGGAATGACTTCTGTCAGATGGGTGGAAAATCTTTTGCGCCTTTTAAGAGCGTTCCGCTCTCTGCTCGGATTCGATCGTGGACCGTGTACGAGAATGAAATTTAAAAAGTCTAATCATGTCATTACATAACTGCAAGATGGCAGAAAAGTCTTGGGTGGCAAAGTGTTGTTAAAAAACGTCCCTTTGTTCAGATGCCATTCAGGTGGAATAAATTCTCACTGAAAGCTGATTGTCGATTTTTTTTCTTTTTCTTTTTTTCAAGCGAGTGAGGAAAATACCCCGTTATTAACCCCAGGAACCATATTAAAGCACGTCGTAGATACATGAACGTTAAAATTGCGTTGCTGGTTGGATGTGTGTGTGTGTTTGTGTGTGTGTGTGCGCGCGCGTACGCACTGGAAACCAAACACCATTGTCGGAACCCCGCGGCTCTGTTGTTTCTATAGCAACAGCAAAATAAACCGCTGCCAAGGTGGATCTGTGGATGTGCGCCATGAAACCGACGACCGGGGGAAGTTTTTTTCCCCCCCTTTCTTTCTTCCCCCTTATACGCATCTGAGCTCGGTACATTCGCTCAAGCAAGTGCCAAGAGGTCTTACAGGCAGTTTGGAAAGCATCTATTTCATAACGTGTTATCATGGCTGCTTGTATCCTGTCCTGCTATTTCATCATAAGCTTAAGGCTAACTTCGCCCACAGCAGCCGACGACGTGAAGCCGTTTCATCAGAGAAACAAGCATGTTTTCATGTCCTAGATACCGCTGCTGTTAACAAGCATGTTCTAATATATTCATCGTTTCCCATTCGTATATATTTATATATTTGTAGCTTGCAGTCTTTAATTGGGATTAGAGTACATGGATTTTCTTACACACCAGAATGAATGCACATAGGCCTGGTACCGGTGAGGTTCATGAGGTCCTTTTGTATCTAATTACACCGAGTCACTTTATGAATAACTGACAGGCCGGTGTTTTTAGACCATGCTGAGCTGCCAGGTATATTTCTGGTAGCGATGCTGCTGAGTACCAATGTCCTCACATTAGACCACTGTATCTAGGTTGCCTCGGAGCAGGCTTGAGTGAGACTACTCAAAATCCGTTTCAGTCACGTTACACTCGGAGCGCTGCAGAGGTTTCTAAGGGCACCATCATTAGGCGGGAGACGCTTAGGTTTGATCCCTAGCTAAAGCGAGCGCAGAGCGACGACTTTCTTTTCTTTGTGTTCCAGGCTTTCTTCATCTGTCCGTGCTACATTGATTAGCGCTCCCGGCCCCGAACGCCTCATCTTTCATCATGTTCCGCACCTTGATTTGTTATTACCTGCTCACCCCTTGTTTACTCCCCTCGTTTCATTTCTGTCCGATGTTTATGCCCATGCCGAGGAAAAAATGAGGACGCACCAGGATGCATTCTGGGATAATGCCGCTGATATGCTTTTTTTTTGTGTATGTGTTCTTAACAAGTTTATACTATAATGCGTGTGTGTGTGTATCTCAGCTACACATAAAGTTGTAGTGAATAGGGCTGGGTGGTACAGCTCAAAAAATGATCACGATATAGTGTTTCATATTATTCTGTATCCACAAACCACAAATAATATTAGTTATAAAATAGAATGTGAAGAAATATCTTCTCTTATATCTTGTATGAAGGTTAAATAAGTGTTAAAGAAACTCTTGAAGTTAATAAATAAAACGTTACAGAATGTGCGCAATGTGAAAGTGTAAACGTCGAACAAATCAAAGCAAACTTTAAGGGAGATCAGCATCACGTTATAGCGCAGAATGGGACTCCTGGTACTCTGGTTTGTGCTCAGCCTGTTAGCATAGTTAGCCTAGCTTCGTATAAAACGTCCACTTTAACACTTGCGGATAACACCGTGCTCTCTCCGTCGAGCTCCTGCTCTGAGGACTCCCGCTGTCCTCCCCGGAGACGACGTTTTAACAGAAATCACAAAAAGCGGCAAAACGTCACATTTCTTCCCCGTAGTTCATGTGGAGCACTGCGCACGCGCACTACAAGTCTCTCGCAGCTTGTTTGTCCGTACATGGCTGGGAATCATGGTTTGTTTGTTTGTTTGTTTTTGTGCAAAGCTTACACACAATGGTGTTCTGATGTTGATCAGACGAAAAGAAACCTAAAAAAAAAAACTGCCATACTGGTGAGCTGACACGTCCTTTTTTTAAAAAATTTTTATTTATTCAGTCTCCTCAGCAGGCTCTGAGCTCATTTTCACATGTGTTGTGACGTCACATGGCGATGACGCAACCGAACCCCACAGATACGCAACTTATCTGCTGTTTGCTTGTCCCTCGTAGCGCACACCTTTATCGAGGCATATGATAGGCTGTTTATGATCCAGGGACAGCGCACGCTTGAGGGTTGTTCATGCAACCAAGCTTCATGTCTGTTTACATTTTCTCGAGCATTGTAATCTTTACCGATAGAAGTGTACCGTCGATAAATACTGATACCGTTTTATCGCCCAGCCCTAGTAGTGAAGGCAAAAATAAAAGGAAGAAAATCACATTTATAGATTCATTTCCATTTGAAAGACTTGTAGAGCCTTACCACTACATTTATATCCTAATCTACTTCTGGAAAATCATCACAGCCAAACTGTAAAGAATTAACTTTTACAATAGGACAGAAGTTTTTATTTTGATGATATGGTCTTTTTTTAAGCATTTTAAAACTTTGAAATGAAACAATAAGTACACCGTATGGAAATTGTTGTGCCTTTTTTTTTTTTTTTTTGACATATTTGGACAAGCAAACTTCTGATCCTTTTTGAAACAGTGCCTATTAATAAAGTTGATGCCCTCTATCAGTGACATCAAATTGATGTTTTGTAGTAATTTTCACAATTTAAATGGACAAAAAACAGATCGGTCACATGGGGGGGGGAGTATGTACACCCCTACATTTATCACACCTTGAAATCCATATAATTAGAATCAGGGGTTGAAGATTGGGTGCCAGTGATGAGAACCTGCTTAGGGAGTGCAGGTGGAAGCGGTCTTATTTGTACCCCTCTCATATCTAGTGTCTGGTGTTCCCTTTGTTACTGAGGTGTGTCCTCATGCCAAGATCTAAAGAATTCTGAAAGGCCTTCAGGGGGGAAAAAAAAAAAAAGATTGTGGATGTCTAGGAGTCTGGCAAGGGATTGAAAAAGATCTCCAAATGCATGTACTTTGGTGCAGTGTGGGCAGGGGAGAGTTGTGGTGGTTGAGCCGTTTTTTCTTTTCTTTCTTCTTTCTCCTTGCGAAGCGGTCACTTTGTCTCTGCAGCACAGTGGAGTTCTATTTCATGACGTGCAGCTCCTCCTTCCAGCACAAATTTCTTCCAGGAGCGCCTCTCCAGTACAGTGTGTTCCCAGTTGCTAGATGTCATATGGAATTTCTTCAGAATTGTCTTGATGTTGTCCTGCTAATGTTTCAGTGGCTCGCTGTCTTTTCTTCAGCTGGGAGTACAGGATCTGTTTTGGGGAGATGTGCGTTGGACATGCGGATGACGTGGCCTGTCCATCAGAGTTGGTACTGCATTATCGGGGTGATGCTGGTCATGTAAGCTTCCTCCTAAACACTGATGTTGGTGCATCTGTCCTCCAGGCTGATCCTCAGAATCTTTCGTAAGGGTCTTTGGTGTTCCAGGGCTCTCGGGTGCCTGCTGTAGGTGGTCTGTGACCCGGGTCCATACAACAGGGTGGGGAAGACAAAGGCTTTGTAGTCCGGGAGTTTTGTTTGAAGCTTTATGGCTCTGTCTTCGAAGACTCTACCCGAGTCTGGCGTAGGCTCCACAGGCGATGGTTGACCTCAGCGTCGATGCACAAGATGTACATCCGAACTGAACCAAAAAGTAACATTCCAAATAACAAATAAAAATAGATACGTCCAAAATGAATCTTAAAAAAGCAATTCAAATAGCACAACAAAATGTGCCTTATAAGACACACTCGCAACCGGGATGATGTATCTTCTAACACACTGCTGTGTTTCTCTTTCGCTGTAGCTTGTAACATTTTGTGGCATCACTGCGATTCTGTCATCCATATGTTTTACGGTTTTTAACCGGACAACGCTAATATGTTTACTCAGCATGAAAGCATGAATAATCGGTTTCTGTTGTAATTATCAACAGAAATTTCTGCATCAGCCCAACAGTAATAATGAACATTTCCCATCCAGCTGTTATTATATCCCCGTAGAAAAAGGAGACGGTTTGTGGGTGCAGCAGGGAAACTGCACACCGTGTGATAATTGCTAAATGGTGCTGAGGAGCTTTAAGGGGGAGGGTGGGGCAGAGGGGGCTGCTTTCTCTGGCACGTTCCACCATGCATTGTTCCGCAGGCTCGGCCGCAAACTTGGCCGAGTGGAACGCAGTAAATGAGACTCGAGAGCTGCAGCCTCCAGATGAAAGTCTGGCTCCGGGCCCATCTGCTCTCTGTGGAGCTGATCTCCGATCAGCTGAACCCATACCGCACCAGGCTGAGCCATATGAGCTGGATCTTATGCTTCATGTTAGGTATTCTTTCAGATTCTTTCTTTTTCTTTTCTCTCCCGCTCACTCCCCCAATGTGTGCGATGTTGTGTTATGGTTTGTTTTTTTTTATAGTTTATTTTTTTAGCTGCTTTCAGCAGAGAGGTGAAAAGGAACTCTTTGTTTATCTTGTGAATACAGTCAGTGGGAGGAAATTCAGTGGGTGGCTCTCAATAGCACAAGGGACACCGAGCGGCTGGCTGGAAGGATCATTTATTGTAAACATAGCCATCACTTGTACTTCTGACAGGCAATTGGTCATGCGAAGAAACTAATATTTCTTTCTTTTTTCCTTCACAGGCTGCTGTTTGGAACCCTGTACCCGGCGTACTACTCTTACAAAGCAGTGAAAACCAAAAACGTAAAAGAATATGTAAGTAAATGCCTCATCGAGTCAGTTACGGTGACTCGCTTTAGCGCACATTGGACTGTCCTATTGAGTCCGAGTCAGAGCGAAATGGACTCTTTTGCTTTGTTTGCTATTTGTTTGCGTTTGTTTTCACACTATACATACTTAAATGAACCAAAAAGCAAAAAAAAAATAAAGTCTGAATGAGTGTCGAATCACTTTGCAGTCGAACCATACGCTATATGGCCAAAAGTTTGTAGATGCTTGACCATCACACCCATATATGGGCCTTCACAGAACTGTTACTACAAAGTCGGAAGCACACAGCGGTCTAGATCAGGGGTGGGCAATCTTATCCGGAAAGGGCCAGTGTGGGTGCAGGTTTTCATTCCAACCAATCAGAAGCCACACCTGAATCTATTGAAAGCCAAGATCAACTGATTAAACAGGTGGAATCAGATGTGCCTTCTGCTTGGTTGGAAAGAAAACCTGCACCCACACCGGCCCTTTCCGGATAAAATTGCCCACCCCTGCACTAGAATGTCTTTGTATGCTGTACTGGATGTCTTTATATGCTATAGCGTTACAATTTCCCTTCACTGGATCTGAGGAGAAAAAACCTGTTCCAGCATGACAGTGCCCCTGTGCACAAAACGAGCTCCATGAAGACGTGTTGGAGTCGAAGAACTCGAGTGTCCTGCACAGAGCCCTGACATCAGCACCTTTGGGATGAACTGGAGAACAGACTGAGCCCCAGGCCTCCCCACTTAACATCAGTGCCTGACCTCACTAATGTGGCTGAATGAGCACAAATCCAAACAGCCACGCTCCAAAATCTAGTGGAAAGCCTTCCCAGAAGAGTGGAGGTTATTATAACAGCAAAGGGGGACTAAGTCTGGAATAAGATATTCAACAAACAAGTATGGGTTTGATGGTCAGGTGTCCACAAACTTTTGGCTGTATTGTGTGTGTGTGTATGTGTATGTGTGTGTGTGTGTGTGTGTGTGTGTGTGTGTGTGTGTGAAAGCACCCTATGGTGACTTCTGACTTGTAGTGGAAGCTTGTTTTGTACCAGCGTTTATGTGAGAAGCATGTCGCTCTAGCTGGCAGTGTTCTTATGCAAGCCTACGCATGTTTGAGGGTGTGTGAGGGCGGCAGCCTGCAGGCCCGTATCAGACTGACGTTGACGCGCTATGCTGATGATTTGCGTCAGGAGTCTTCAGTGTGTTTACCGCCAGCGAGCTGAACAGGTGCTGAGCAGGAACGCTAAAGCAAACCACGTCGACACAGCAACGTTTTTAGAAAACAATGCCTCGACTCACACGCACTCACGCACTCACGCACAGACACTGACAACACGCTGAATTTTGCTGAAGCTGTTGTATATCAAGTTCTCATATTTTGCACATTTTTCTGTAAATGACTACTCTTAATATGCTTTGATGTTTTAATGCACATGCATTAAAATCCGAAATAATGCACGTGTTTGCATTTTCTGGCTTGCGTTTGTATGTGGTCACGGATATGCTACTCCCCTGAATATATACAAATGGGTATGAATAAAATAACGGTCAGTCGTACATTCACGCGACAGCGCTGTAGTGATACAGTAACACGGATATACGGAGAGAATCACTATTTCCATCTACAGGGAAATAACTCGGCATGGTCGCCATGGAGCTGGAGTGTTGTGGCTGATCATACATAACACCCCGTTTCATTTGCCCAAAACAAAACCGCTGTGTTTTACATACAGTGAACACCTCGTTGAAGTGATAGTAAATATGGGTCAAATCCTGATATGGACGATATGACACTCATATTCATAGTTGTAAAATTACCCAATATTTAGGCTTGCTATCCTCCCACCCAGAGAGCACGGCTAGTTTGCTCTCTTGGACTCCTGGCCATGGATGGCTGTGGCATCGTCGGGATTCGAGCTCGTGATCTCCGCACAATAGGGCGAACGCTTTTCTATCGTTATTAGCAATAAACTGATCAGTGCGTAAGCCAATAACACTGTGGCTGGTGTAATAATGAGCATTTTTTTTCCTATTTATGAATGAGGAACGAGCATCTTTACTAGTTTGTTTATTCTGATTATTTTCTTATACTGTATATACTATTTACCGCACACACTATTAGCTGTGATTGTTGTACTGATATTTTATAAAAGCACAGATCCATACATGTTGTGTTTTGAATATAGACATCAGTAGGGCTGCAACTGTCGATTATTTTGATAGTCGATTAACCTGTCGATTATTTCTTCGATTCGTCGATCGGTCGGCTTTAAAGGCCGATTTTTATTCTCTGTATTTCGAAAAAACATGTTTCACGTTCTGCCCGATGTTATCCGTTGTGCAAATTGAAGGCTATGAAAAAGGTATTAAATTATCCGCAGTGATCGTTAAGTAATGTATAACACATACGATAGGTGAAAATCCAAAAACTAATCCACGCTGAAAGTGGATTATTACTAGCGCACTGACGTAAGCCTGTGTTTTGTGTTGCCATCGGAACTATTGTGAAAGCGAATTCAACCACACTGTGGTATAAAAGTGCTAATGATTGTATGACTCACCTCCACAGGCGACAATCAAGAGCGTTTCCCATCAATATGAATCATTTTTACAACAGATGAACTTGATTACAGATGGAACAATGAAAACACCTTGGAGGATTAAAGCAAAACACATGTGCTGTTTGTGAACTGCCATCATTTAGAAACAGCTCGTTGCTATCTAGAGGTTAATGTTACTTCTAGGGCTGCAACTAACGATTATTTTCCTAATTGATTAATCTGCCGATTGAACAGTGGAGCGTTTCGGATATAAACATGTTTGTGCTCGTGCATCACTGTCATGCTTCCGTGCTACACAAACTCCACTTTATAAAGTTTACAGGTTACAGTCTTCTCTCCGGCGTTTAATAAAAAATGCCCCCCTGCCTTACACCGCCGTCTGATGGTGACCGAGGTCATGCTTGGTATAAACGCTGACATAAACCGTAGGTTACGTGCGTATGACGTCATGCGCCATCGACTAGGAAGCAGTTTATACTTCCAGTTAGCAAAAAGAAAAAAATATATCATTAGTGTTCTATTTGGGACGATATTTACCTTCCTGAAATTCATACACTAGAAGGTAGAGTACATAATGCATAGTGTAAGTGTGTAGTATGTCATTTGGGACACAACTTTAGTATTTACTCTCCGAAGCGTGTTTTCGGAACAGAAGTAACATAATGAGTAAGTCTCCCCCGTACCGCACGCAGACGAACTAATTCATAATGAGATTCATTGGCAACGATTTTCATAATGGATTATTATCGATTTTATCGATTAGTTGTTGCAGCTCTAGTTACTTCTGAGCCCCTCTGGTTTGATTTTGAAAAACGCAAATAATCTCTTGTGGAAAATGGTTGCCAGAGGGTTTCAGTTTCACGGTTTTGTTTGTTTTTGTTTTTGTTTTGCACCAGTGTCATCTCTTAATACTTTACAGCCATATAGAGGCTGTTGCGGTCACTATGGGAATATTCCTGGTATCACAGCAATTACCTCTTTAGATTGTTTTTCGCTCGTTGCTGAGGTCTCTGTTGTCCTTAGTTTTTGTGTGTTACTGTTATGCGTTATGGCAGGAATCTGGGAGATGTCCTCCAGTGAATTAGACCAGTGTTTCTGAAACTTTTTTTGGCTGCGTACACCCTTTCACTGATCTTTTTAAGCCAACTACTCCTTTAACAGACTGTCAGAGAACGTAAAGCATAAAGGGATATTCGATTATGATCCATATATTTTGAGCGAGACTACTAGATTCATTAGATTCCTATGTATTCAACTCGAAACGTGTTTGGTCTGCCTTTTAGCTCTTCTTGAATCGTCATTCGTGTCAAACCATTTGTTCCTTATGCTTTCTTTACAACACGTCTCAGTATTCTTCTGAGTTTTGCTAGGCCCCCCCCCCCTTACTCGCAATTTACTAGAGGTGTAACGATACACTCCGGTCACGATTAACTTCCATGATGACCGTTTTTATTTCGGAATCATAAACCACGCAAAGCCCAGCGCACTGTGGGCGGGGCTTCCAGACACTTAATACTCATTCAACACCAATTCTTAAAAACTCATTACAGATTTATACATGCGTCTATTTGCTCGTCTCCTTTTCTACTGAGGAGAACAAAACTTTTTTTTCTTTTCTTTTTTTTCCCTTTTCTTTTCTTTTTTCCGAGCTCCTGTATAAAATACATAAAAGTTGGCAATGCTAGTAATGTAATTATAATCAAATTAAACGTCCCTGGACGTTACAGCACTGCAATACCATGTAGAGGCTATTCAATTATATTGCACAAGCCTACATCTCATTCACATTCCCCTCTATGGAAATAAGATGCATTTAATTATAAAGCTGTTAAATCCATTTGATCATATTAATACTTTTAAGTGCATTACATTTAATTTATGAAAAAATATACATTTCCCTGAAATCTTTTCCACTTCTGCGAAATACACTTTGTAGCATCTGTAATTACCCCTAGTGGTACCCTATTTGAGAAACACTGTTAATCTACATTACTCTGCACTTTCTCTATTAAATGTGTGCGTGCACAAGTGTGCAAAGATTTCTTTTTAAAAAATGATAGAAGCTGTCGCGTTATTTCTATAGGCTAGCGCGCATGAACGAGAGAGAAGCCTGGGCCTACTTTAGTGCTGAGCTAAGCTGGATTTCTGAGCTAAACTGTGCTTCTCAGTGATCCTGCTGCATGTGAGCTTAATTACAGCCAAACTGAAAGTCCATGTTTTAAAAAAAAAAAAAAAAAAGTCTCTTTCCACCCACAAGGTTTTTCTGGGACACCATAAAAATATTGTGTAAGATTGTTGTCAGCGAGGGGCATTGCTCAGTCTTGCTGAGTGAGCTTTAAAATTGGATATGAATGTTCATAGTGATGCCCTGATTCACTCTTCAGTTTGTGTATTTCTGTTGTGGTTACCACTGTAAACAATACACAGACGGTTCAAGCATATTGCTTAACAGCGAAGGAAACCGGAGCTAGTAGGAAAAAGTTTGAGCTGTGTTCAGATAGCAGGACGAATCTTGATTTATTTATTTTATTTTATTTTTGACTGAGCATTGCAGATTACAAGTAACCAAAACAGACTGACCGTGGACTGTTATCACATTGTCGCTTGTGGCTTGGTTACCATAGTAAAAGGCATAAATATGAAATACAGATGCTGAAATTCATCCTAACTGACATGTATCGCGTCAAGGTTTTCCCCGTGTTCAGCTCAGATCGCACCAAGTAAAACGGAGTAGAGTGATGTGTGCCGATTCTTTCACAGCTATGTGAGATTCTCCGCAGTGATTTACTAAATAGTTTTTAGATCTTTAGAGAAACGAAATACCACCTAAAACAAAGGCAGCCCGAGTAGACGCAATACAGTCGTTAATTTTTTTTTTCTTGAAGCAAAAAAAAAAAAAAAAGTTAACACCTATCCAACACCTATCACCCATGTGAAAAACTAATTGTCCCCTTAAACTTTTAAAATCCGGTTGTGCCACCTTTTGCAGCAATAACTGCAACTAAATCCTTCCCGTAATGGGGGATCAGAGTTTCTAGGATTTACTCCTATGCTTTGGATCGTTGTCTTGCTGCATAGTCCAGTTGCGCTTGAGTTTTAATTTACGGACTGAAGACCGGACATTCTCCTTTAGGATTTTCTGGTAGAGAGCAGAATTCATGCTTCCCTCAATTACTGCAAGTTGCCCAGACCCTGAAGCAGCAGAGCATCCCCACACCATCACACTACCACCACCATGCTTGACCGTAGTTATGATGTTCTTTTTGTGGAATTCTGTGTTTGGTTTACGCCGGATGTAACGAATCCCCTGTCTTCCAAACAGTTCCACATTCAACTCATCAGTCCACAGGATATTCTCCCAAAAGGTTTGAGGATCATCAAGATGTGTTTTGGCAAAATTCAATCGAGACTTAATGTTCTTTTCGGTTCGCCACTCTTCCATGGATGCCATTTTTTGCCCAGTGTCTTTGTGCTCTTGGAGGAATTTTGGAAGTTCAGCCATTTCTGGGAAGGTTCACTACTGTGCAGAGTTTTTCCATTTGGAGATAATGGCTCTGAACCCCAAGTTGCTCCCAATTGCAGGCTAGCACCTTGCATTTCAGCACTGCTGCCATTGGTGTGTGAGAATGGGTGAATGCGAAACTGTGTAAAAGCACTACGTAAGTGCAGACCATTTACCGCAAACTCTAGAGGCTGGTGTAGGTTAAAATTCTGGGAGATCAGTAGTTTCTGAAATCCTCAAACTGGCTCGTCTGGCATCGACGAAACCAAGCAAGAAAGTTAGCGAGATCGCATTTTTCTGACGTCTGATGTGAACATTAACTGGAACTCTCGTCCTGAGTCTGCATGAGGGGTTTTTTTCCCCCCATTTGGAGATGATGCCTCTCACTGTGGTCCTTTAGAGTCCCAGAGCCTTTGAAATAGCTTTGTAACCCTTCCCAGACTGATGTATTTCAATCACCTTCTTCCTCATCATTTCTGGAATTTCTTTCAACTTTGTCATAGTGTGTTCCTGGGTAAGACCTTTTAACCTACTTCATGCTGTTGAAAAAGTTCTATTTAAGTGTTGATGTGATTGAACAGGGTTTGTAGTAATCAGGCCTGATTGTGTCTAATCCAGCTGAACCCCATTATGAATGCAGTTTCACAGATTTGGGGAGTTAACTATGGGAGCAAATACATTTTCACACAGACCCAGTTGGTATTGGATAACGTTTTTTTTTTTTGCTTCAGTAAATAACTCATTTAAAACTGTATGTTGTTTACTCAGGTTGCCTTTGTTTCATCCTGGATTTTGTTTTAATTTCTGAAACAGTTTAGTATGAGAGAGACCCTTTTTCACGGCACTGTAAGTGTATACAATCTACGGTCCTCCTTTTCGGCTGTGTTCTTGTTGCAAATATCTGACACCCACTGCATGGTGAGAAAACACATGAAATCTAATTTGGCTCGGATGACCCCAAATCTGATGAGTGTGACTTAAAACCACATTAATGTGCATTCGCAGTGTTGCTGTTCACACTGCAAAAAATCTCCCACTCAGATATTTGACCCACCCCACCCCACCCCACCCCACACCAGCCCAAATGTGACACATTTGTGACACGTGTGACTTCTCTGGTCACATGTAGCAATGGCAAGTTAACGGGGGGGGGTGGAGCACAGCTTAAGGTTACAGATGTTTATGCTATTCCCCAAAATGTTACGTGTTCAAATGGAAAGAACTTTTCATAGGCCAGATTTAACTGGCACTGGAAAACAGAATAAAGAGCATTCTACCACAAAAGCAGTTTTTTTAAACTCCCCAAACACATCCTGACTGCGGTCGTGCTTGTCTTTGAGAGCAGACTGAATGGCAGACCAGTAATTCAAGGACTCTCTTCAAATCATTTCCAAAATAGCCAGACAAATTATGCTTTGTGCTCTGGTCTTTTTTTTTTTTTTTTTTTTTTTTTTTTTTTTTAAATAACAGGGTAGTTGCCAGATTACTGGTTTTCGCCAAAGTTTAAAGGCGGTTTAACAGACGCGCAAGCCTTTTTAACTGTTTAACCTATGGTTTTCCTTATGCGTGTGTATTTTAATTTGTTTATGTCAATAATGAAGCATGTTTAGTGATTCATACTCGGGTTGAACAGAGCGTAGTGATTGAACGCACAGGCTTGCTGCAGAACCAGGTTGTATCGAAGCCTGTTGGTTTTTTTTTTTTTTTTTTTTTTTTTTTAAGAGGAGCCGTCAGTGCGAGTCCTCAGGCGGGGTTGGACAGGACAGGAAAGGAATGCTTGTGTTGGACGGCGGCCCACAGCTGCTGCTCTCAAGCACTGTTCTCTCACGTTCCCCCTCCTGTAAGGTAGAAGACTCTGCTTCTGCTTACATCCCCCATACCTCTGTAATGAACGCCGGGTAATTGGTGACTGGTGAACGTCCGGAGGATTACGGCGAGAGGGGGGAGGGGGGGAAGGCCACTTGACCTAATTGAGGTCATATTTTTATTGTTGCTGTTAGCAGTGAAAAGGAGAACAGGCATTTTTATGTGCCTGCATAATGCCGAGCGGATTTCAATTGATAGTTCGTCACCACCACACAGCAGCGATTTATTATTTTTTTTTCCCCCCCCCAGGCTGACGCAATACATCAATCGTTCTCAAACCCCGAGCAAGTTCACGAGGAGGTCAGCAATTAATGTGATGCTGCCTGTCAGGCTAGTGAGGCGGCCTGCACATAGGTTCGTTTTACTTTGTTCAGCCAAGCTGAAAATATCACCTAATACTTCGGAGAGGCTCAGCCCAAGGCTGGGGGATCACATGATCGTCTGCGCTACCTTTTGAAATTGAAATGCTAAGGAGCTCTGTGAAAGCCTGCCGCCGCTCCGAGCCGAGACGAGGTACGCGAGGCAGAGCATACAAAACAGGCCCCTGTCACACCGAGAGAGACACTGAGGGGGGATAGACAAGGACGGAGAGAAAACGAAGAACGGGGATGGAAATGAAAGTCACAGCCGTAATGATTTTTCTGTTACACTTGACTGTGTTCCATCTCGTGCCAGGAAGAGACGTGTGATTGGATTTGCGTTAGGTAGCCACTCTGTGTGATTAGGCGTTTGCCCACACTGAATGTAAAGGAGCTTGTAAGCAGGCCAGGCTCTTAATATTCAGAAAGTTGGACTCTTCTACTATGATGGCTGCAATTCTGAGACGTGACAAGTTGTGAATTAATTCTGTGTTGAGGCAGAGTTCATATCTTTAGTGACTTCACATACACAACTGTACACGATGGTGTTCATCTGTACAGCGAATTCCTTAATCCTCCCTTTGAATCCAGACACGATCAGACCCTATACACAAGATGCCGTATTGGACGCTCAAGACTTGCACGTTCTTTCCTGCTGAACGGTGAAGAACCTCCAACGTGTGATTCCTGTAAAACAAGAATGACTGTTAAACATGTACTAATGGACTGTCCTGCTCTTAACAATACCAGACAATGTTTTTCCTCAGAAAATACATATTAAAAGTGTTCCAAAACGGTTTTTCTTGAATATCAACGTGAAGGACCTCGTTATCGATGCTGATGTGGACACTGCTGAAATGTTGTAAGATTGTAATGTTGTACGAATTACCAGAATGCCCTGCTTTACCTACCTTGATCTTGCCATGAAAGCTAAAGTGTATCAAGTCGTTGAGAAAACCCGTTTGGAAAACTGATTACCGGTCCAGAATGCTTGTTTGAGTTTGGATGTGCCTACTGCCAGTCATTTGATAGACGTTCGACCGGCCACCATAGATCCTGGGGGTGGAGCTTCGTGAACATGGGCGGGAAACATTCAGCCGTTGTGGGGAAAGAAGAGCAATCTTAGGCCATGTTTACACTAGTGCGTTTTCGTTATAAACGGCATTTTAAAATGCAAACGATCCTCGTCCACACTGGCGTTTCCGCTGTGTTTCAGAAACGATCTCCGTCCACCCTACGAGACTGAATACACATGTCACATGACCGTTCATACACACTGGGTATGCGCATACAAGTGTAAACAGGAAGTTGGTTGCTAGTCAGGCACAACAAACCGGCGTTCCATGGAGGTCTTACGCCGCTCGAAATGAGATTTGTTGGCGATCGCTCTAATCGTAGCTCGCCTCTTGCGCATGTAAGCTGCAGTTTTATAAAATACAGAATTGAACTGCCCAATGGCTGCTGAGAATGACCACAAAGCCGGCAAAGCTTGCGGTTCAGTCTCAGTGTTGTAAATGATCAAGGTAGCGTAATGGTAATATTGTAGGGGTTTGACGAATCAGGGAAAGATACGCAGTGCTCCAGGAGACCCAATCAGGGGGCGATTGTTGGCGAAGCCACGCCTTCGTTTCTAAAAGTCTCAGTTTTTCGAGGGTCGAAAATGCCGGAGTAGTGTAGACGACAGGCGTAACCGTAACAACAGTTATGCTTTTAAAATGAAAGCGCACTAGTGTAAACAGGGCCTTACCTAATGCAACTTTAACGCAGCGAGTTGCAACACAATGCCTGAAAAACCACGTTTACGACTGGTCTTGTGCTTGTGTGTATGTATTTTTGCACATGGATATGTACATTCTGAATTTCTTCATAGACCCAAGTCCTTTTTCTGTGTGTTCCTCTTCAACGCAGGTCCGCTGGATGATGTACTGGATCGTGTTTGCACTTTACACAGTTGCGGAAACCATTGCAGACCTCAGCGTAGCCTGGTAAGACTGACAGCACACTAATCACACCTGTTAACCTCGCTCAACTCGGATGCTTCATTTGCCTGATTGCACGTGATTGGTGTCAAACCAAACAAACAAGTCTTTTGATTTCGGGACTTGCCGGTGTCGTCCCAGCTCAAGGCATGCAGGAAGACAATCTCGCTTTAATGAAATTAAGTTGGCTTTTTAATTTGGGACTACTGAAATCAGTCTGTTGGAATACACGCTTTAATGTGTGTAATTATTTCGTCTGATTAATAGGATGCAATTTGTGTCTCTGTATCTCCTGTGTATGAAGGTTTCCCCTCTATTATGAAATAAAGATTGCCTGTGTGATCTGGCTCGTGTCTCCCTACACTAGAGGAGCCAGTGTAATCTATAGAAAGATCCTACATCCTCTACTGACGTCAAAAGAACGGGTAATTATGCCTTTTAATTCTTAAATCTTAATTGCTTCCACTGATGGCTTTATATCCATTATATTAGAGTTATCGTTAGATATTGAATTATATTTATATAACAGTATTGGAACTTGGTATAATTGTGCCTCCTGCTTTATATTTTGATATTTTCCTCAGTTGTGAGGACTGATGTTTCACACACTGCACTCTCCACAGCAGGAATATAATTATGTTTCATAGTTTGCTTCCTGTTGGTGTGAATGCGATGACTGTAATTTGATGACAGTATTTACTAATGTAGTTCTGCCTCATACTTCCCTAATTACACAAAATGTGTTTTATTTATTTATTTATATATTTTTATAAATATATATATATATAATTGAAGTACCTTCAATATAACTACTCTCACCAGCCACAACTGCCCAGTTTTGGTGATCTATACCTTCAGATTCCTCTTCTTGACTGAAGTGGAACCTTTTGTGGTCTCTCACTATTGTATCCCATCTACTTCAATGTTTGACGTTCATTCTGAGATGCTTTTCTGCTCACCGCAGCTGTAACGAGTGGTTATTTGAGTTAACCTTCCTGTGAGCTCGAAACCAGTCTGGCCATTCTCCTCATATGTCTTTCATCAACAAGGCGTTCCCTCCGCTGGTAGTAGAGCGGTTTGTCCACTGATCATAGGCCTGGCGGTTCGATTCCCGGCCCACGTCTCCACATGCCGAAGTGTCCTTGGGCAAGACACTGAACCCCAAGTTGCTCCCGATGGCAGGCTAGCGCCTTGCATGGCAACTCTGCTACCATTGGTGTGCGAGTGTATAAGTGCAGACCATTTACCGTAAACTCTAGAGGCTGGTGTAGGTTAAAATTCTAGGAGATCAGTAGTTTCTGAAATACTCAAACCAGCTCATCAACAAAACCATGCCACGGCCAAGCAAGAAAGTCAATCAGGTCACATTTTTCTGGCGTTTGATGTGAACATTAACTCTGATGGAACTCTCGTCCTGAGTCTGCATGAATTTTATGCATTGTGTTGCTGCAATGTGATTGGCTGATTGGAGAATTAATGAATGAATGTGTCCTATGAGTGTATGTTCTTAGTGTTTAGTATAAGGCCTTGGTGGGTTATTTTTATTCATTAAATGTTTTTAACAAATCACATTAGTCAGAATGTTCAAGTTTCTATATTTATAATATTTTCTGATGTGAGGTGTAGCGGTACGCTGAATTGTCAGCTAAACAGATCTATCCACTGTAAAAGTTGCAGCGGTATTTTTGCAATCAGATTTGAGGACAGTCACAGGTTTTCAAGGTTCCACTTCAGCACACCTAAGATTGATGTCCCGATTTTTATCTGCTATCTTGTTGTGAATCTGCCTGTACGAACCTCTAACCTTCACTTTGTTTTTGCTTCAAGGAAATCGATGACTACATTGTTCAAGCTAAAGAGCGCAGCTATGAAACAATGCTTCACTTCGGCAAGCAGGGCCTAAGTATAGCAGCCACCGCAGCTGTCTCTGCAGCTGTCAAGGCAAGTGACGAACTGCATGACCGTGTGGGTGTGTGAGCGCTCGTGCGCTACAGCTCCTGTCACTGGGTGTGTGTGTGTGTGTGTAAATGTATCTGCTGTTTCTATGGGCGTACATATTTATAGGCCACTGTTCTGCCTTTTTGGTTTTGTATTAGTTATGCATGTACTGTAGGGTTGCCCGTTAGTATGGAATGTTGCGACAGTGAATTATGATGTTTATATCCTTAATATTTCGGCTTCCTGATCGCGATATAAATCAAAAAGCTACATATTAACATCGGCCCCAAATAAAGCGCACTGTCGTCCATTCCTCAGGAGAAAACATCTCCGATGATATTATCCTTTTCAGAACATATCCGTCTATAATCAGCTTGAGTGTTGATTAAAATGAGCACACATCTGGTTTACCTGTTTGCAGAGGAGGAAGCGCCGGTAGGATGTGCAGGATGTGTTTCCATAAGGGATAATTCCCATATCATCTTGTGATGTTTTTGTCTTTGTCGTCGTCTTCATTCTTATTCCTCACTTTGTTTGTCGATCCTAACCCTGGTTTCGATCTCTCTCTCTCTCTCTCTTTCTCTTCACCTTTTACTGACATACTGTCCTATAGGAACTCTGCCTTCCTGCTCTCTCCAGTGGAGGTAATGGCATCTAGTCTACAGCATGGGAAAGGATGTGTCATTTAAACAAATCCTTTGTTTCATTTCTTTTTCTTTCAAATTTTCATACTGATTCACACATGCAGTGTTAACAACTAACGATCTCTCCATCATAGCGTGCAATACATCCGCTCAGTAAAGCCTATCTTTCATGTGGTCTCGCATAATCGCACTAGCGTTACACTAGGGCCTCCATCTCTCTCTGTAGCGCATTTAGACTTTGAGTCATAACGTCCGAAATGTTCATCCACCCGCATGCATGTTTATTTGGTGATCATAACGCAATCACGTCATGCTCCGCAAAGGTCAGCGGCTGGCGTTTAACATTTTCTGTTTGCTATCCTCAGGGCCAGGGTGCCATCACAGACAAGCTGAGAAGTTTCAGCATGGTCGACCTCACCCAGATCCCGCAGGATGATGCGGGCGGCGAGCAGTACTCGTCCTACTCCAGCTCCAATCCCGCCAGGAGAGCACTAGCCTCCACCCAGCACGACGGAGCCGGTACTGTTATCTCGGCTTACTGTAAATGCCGGCTTAATGATTAACCTGCCCGCCTCTCTCCAAACACAGCCCCGTGTTAGTCTTGTGGTTCAAAATGCGCCGGGTATTGTTTTCCCCCCATGCTTGGTGGTCCACTCTCTGCTGCCTTGAGGATTAATTAGTGCCACCTCTGTAGGTGGTAAGTATGAACTCTGTGTTGCTTAACTAATTCCTAGCCTTGTCTAGCGTGACTGAGAGCACTCGCCGCAGAATGTAAAAGCCCACAGCGCTCTCGCAGAGGCTATTTTGACCACATCCACCAAGCTCATTGTTATCCGCTCCCAGCTCTTTGCAGGAAATAGAATGGATTTTTGTCTTTGTCTCGAGCAGTAGTGGATAATAAAGCAAAGGCGACACAGTCAGAGCAAGAAAGCTTGTCATTTTGTGTGAATTTGTGGCAGTGGGGGTGGGGGGTCTGGACGACGCCGTGAGCCGTCGTCTGAGCAGAATGCCTAATGCACTCTATCTCAGTATGTTAATGAGCTAGTCACATTTGAAATTCCACCAGCATCCAGGTCATTTTCATTTCATCTGCGATGGAGCCACAATAAAGGGAGTCACTTCAAAATGCCACCGCCAGAAAGAGACGGCCAAGGTTGTCTGCTGATGAAGCGAGCCGCTAATTGTAGGATTTTTATTTTTTTTTTCTTCATTCAGAAAGACGACTGAGAAGACAAAAGCGGCTGTGTCATTCAGTCAGCGCTCATTAAGAGCCCTGTTTTTGTAAAGGAATGGGGTCAGCTGAGGGAACACCGTCAAAGTGGCAAGTGGCTCTCTTTGTTCTTTGCTTCAGGCGCTCGTCCTCTTCCCTCCTCCCTTTCCTGCAGTCAGTCACATTCCTCAGTCATATGAGGCCTGAGGTGTTGTGACCATTCAGGGCTGAATACTGCCACCTCTTATCGGATTAAAGCCCTGAAAATGGAGCGCTACTGAGCAGGACATAACGCAGTTGGAAGAGTGAGGGAAGTATTTACTTCCATCCTGACACAGTATCTCTCGCCGTGCATCGTCAGCAGATGGTTTCTCGTAATCACTTGGCTGCCTCTGAAGTATTCTTATAGACACCGTAATTACAGACCTCATGACTAGGTTGTGTGTTGCTTGACTCCAAAAAAGCAAAAAATAGCTATGCGAAATGAACAGTGTGTCTACCCTAGTCAGAGGAAGTTGTCCTGGTTCACTAATGGAAAACATTTGTTGGGGTCTGCAGTCGAACAAAGGAAGCTCAAAAGCGAGTCTGGGGCAGTTGCTGTATCGCTTCTGCCCCCGTGTGGTCAAACATGGGGGCACACAAACGCATCCATATGCGCACTGCCTGCTTGCTGGCTTTGTTGTTGGATTCGCAGTATGGTGAGAGATGAGCAGCGTGTCCCGGGCTGCACCGAAGTGAATTCGCTGGAGTGACATGTGGGACACTGGCACAGGCTGGTGCTCCAGAGTCTTGCTTGCACTCAGGGAGAAAGCTGTACCAGGAACAGTCTGAGACTAGAACAAAGGGCTCTCTCTCTCTCTCTCTCTCTCTCTCTCTCTCTCTCTCTCTCTCTCTCTCTCTCTCACACTCTCACTCACACTGTGCTCCTAGGTACGACTGCTGTTGACTTTATTCTCTATATTTCTGTACTGTGTACTAAAAGTTTCTACTGCATATGTATTTCTCCCCCTCAGGTTATTACGAGGACGCCGAGGAGGAGCGAGGTGGCAACGACAGCGATACTGTGTTCTCCGAAGACGAAGCCGTAACTCAGCGCGGCCTCAGGCGCTCTCAAAGCACCAAAAGCACACGCTCCAAACACCGTAAAGATGTACGTATGCTAAAAATACCAATTGGATTAGATTTGTGTAGCAAAAAGAGATGAAATTAGAGCCCTAGTAGAACAAATAAAATATATGCAACTCTGTTTTTATGTTATCCAGGTGGATCAGGTGAGCTAGTTTAGCATCAGAAGTAAAACAGGTTGTAGGTTTTCTTTTTCATTGAAGTCACCTTAAATTTCATAAAGCATGATTTTCACCCTTTTTTTTTTTTTTCTTCTTCTTCAATCTGGATTGAAAATGAACCGCCATGCCTGTTTGTAGTTCATTTGGATGACTTTTGTATATTTTTGATTATTTAATATTTATAAATTTATTTGTGTGTGGGGGGGGGGGGGGCAGTGGGTAGCATGTTTGCCTCACACTGCCGGGGTTGGAGATTCAAATCCCGCCTTTGCCCTTTGTGCACAGAGCTTGCATGTTGTGCCTGTGCTTCGAGGGCTTCCTCTGGGGACTCTGGTTTCCTCCCCCTGTCCAACGACATGCGTTGTAGGCTAATTGGCATTTCCAAATTGTCTGTACTGTGTTTGTGCTCGATTGCTCCCTGCAGTGAGTTGGAACCTCATCCAGGATGTCACCTGCCTTGTGCCCCAAGTTAGTAGTTAGTAGTTCCCTGGGATAGGCTCCAGACTTATAATAACAATAATAATTAGTAGTGTTAGTAGTAATAATAGAAGTAGTGGTGGTAGTAGTAATAGTAGTAGTAATAATAGTAGTAGTAGTTGTTTAAGAAGCCATCGTTTCATTGGCAAAGGAAGGAGACGGGGGTGTTTCTCATTTGGATTTATAAAAGCAGGATTTTCAAGAAATTTATTGTTCAATGTAGAAAATATTTGATGGTCTTAAAAAACAAGTTTTGGGTGGAGTCAGTTACGTCTGGGCGTGGAGATTATAAGCAGAGGTAAAATGGGACGATACTTATTTCTTTAGTAAAGTAAAGACCACTGTTTGTTTGTAACTCATGGTCGTGTTTGTGTCGCAGTTTCGTTATGGATCTCTGAAGATTAAAGGGCGACGGAGGCCTGCACTAAACGCCATGACGTATACCAGCACTGACCAGTAACTACTGACCCTGGAGAACTTTTACCTACAGAAGCCTAGCGAGTGTTAATATTCTCTTCTCCTCTTAGTGGCTGTGGGTTCTTTTATCGTTCATGCCGAAAAATCGAGTAGGTTTTTAACGCAGCACCAACACCTATTTATTTTTGAACTCCAGAGTTAAGCCGACGACACGAGCTTGTACATTTGCAAGAATATTGTGTGAGGAAAATGTATTGTGTGTGTGTGTGTGTGGGTTTGTGCTTAATGTAGATGTTGATGTATGGCGTGGCCTATTCTGAATTTGATATTCAGTTTGGCTTTTAGAATTTTAAATTGTATTTACTATGTTTTCTAAAGTGTTCCTAGCTAAAGGTGTATTCCTTTGGAGGTGGGTTTTGATATTTACGTCATTTGTATGTTTATGCTGCCTTATATTGTTGTCGTTTTCCTATTGCTGATTAGGTAAATCATTGTGATACCAGTACACTTGAATGCGATCAAACCAAAAGTGTCCTTTATCATTAAAGAAAAAAAAATTTTTTAATGACCGTGGAAAAAGTGCAACTTAATTATGAATTATGAATATTGCTGATTTTTACCAAGCTTGTATAAAACTAGTTTTGCACATTTTTTTTAAAGTTTTGTATGTCATCTCAATGCAGAATGTATTCTTGACTGGGAAAAGGACCACATGCTGTAACTTCATACCAAAGTCATGTAATCCACTACATCTGGTCGGGGTTAGGTTTAGTTTAAGGTGTGCCTGTGGTTACTGAATGCTCCACTCCTAAATTATGTCCTGGTGTGTCTGAATAAACTTTGTGAGTTTGCAGTTGAACACTGACTCCAAAACACTTCATTGCCCTGATTCTGTAAAGGCCAAGAGCGTGTAATCTCGCCGCAGTGGTGGAGCAGATGTCTTGCTGCTCTGTGTGCAGTGTAGAGGATCATTTATATGATTAGTATTAATGGAGGGATTTAGCAGAATCCAGGCATCAGATCCGCGCTAGCTCTGAGCTTCAGAGGCAGACTGAGAGGAAGATCTGTCTGCAGGGCCTCTGTGGTTCCCCCTGGCCTGCACATGGCTTCTGCCGCCTGATGAGGATTAATAACCGCACCTCTGTATTCTCCTGACCAGCACAGCTCATTGAAGCGTTCCCTGTGTGTGAGCAAGAGGTAAGTAATGTAGGATCACTGTTACTCTGGGTCTTCAGAAGTTGGAAGCAACACAAATAGCTGTGAAAATGTATTCTTATTATTATTTTAAGATAATGTACTTTGAAATGTTAACATTAAACAAAATGACTAGTGGACTAAACATCACAGCCTCTGCCTAATCTCAGTTTTGTACACTTTTCTGGCAAAGGGCTTCAGAATCTTTAAAGTTACTATCTCTTTTGCTCTCCACACTGTTTTGCGAGTGCTTTCTATTGAGGGGAAAATATCTTGAACACCATGATATAATAAGATTTTCCCAAAACATGCTCACTGAAGTCAAAAAGTTCCATGATATCAGGTCTTTAAAAATTCTTTTGAGAGTTTTGTTCGTAATGGTTTGTGGGGAGAACATGTAGCTGGCTGTTTCCACAGTCAGTCAAACTGCCCTGTTCTGGGAAAGCAGGCAGTTCTTGGTCATGTTTGAGAATGTTCCAGATTCGCCTATCTAGTGAAAGCTTGAGATTGGCCGGAACTACTAAGGGACAACTAACTTTTTATTTTTATTTTTTTTCTTCTTCTTCTCATAATTAAAATATCTTAGTCTTATTGCAGATTCTTAAATGTAGATGCTCCTGAAGACCAAACCAAAATCAGCTGCTTTAAATGAAGCTTTACGGTGCCTTATGAGATGCTTCTCCACTCACCATGGCTATAGAGTGATTATTTCAGTTAACGTACAGTATATTTCCTGTCTGCTCAAACCAGGCTGGCCATTCTCCTCTGAACTCTCATCAGTAAGGCATGTCTATGCACAGAATCGCTGCTCACACCATTCTGTATAAACTCTAGAGACTGTTGGCGTGAAAATGCCAGGAGATTCTAAAAATACTCAAACCAGCCCATCGACCATCCACTGTCAGTCATCGATCACGTTTTTTTCCCATTCTGACGTTTGAAGTGAAACCGAAGCTCTTGCCCTGTATCTACATGATCTTCTGCATTGAAATGCTGCCACATGATTGGATTAAATTCACCAATGCGCAGTTGCAAGTGTTCTTCATGTAGTGGCCAGTGAATGTATAAACACACAGTATATTGATGGTCAAAAAATGAGTGAGTGAATACTGTAGGCTGCATTCTCTACTCACTGTGGTTTTAAAAATAACCGTATACAATCTGTCTCCTTGCACGTTGTTTGTTTTTATTTACAAACCTCACCTTTATGCCATATTTGTACAAATTACTTTAGTTGATTTAACAGTATAGCCTCGTTTTATGTCGAGTTGCTCAAATTTACAAGTACTACCTCATAACCTTGTAAAGGCCTTCCTATTTCATTCCTCTGACCACTAGAGAGCAGACTCTACCTTTTTCAGATCCATCATTTCTTTTTGGTTAGTTAAATCTGTTCATATCGGGTGTGGGGATATGGTACATCAATGTTCATGACGACCAAAAAGACCTGACGCGAATCATTGGACTCCTGTTTGTTAGGAGATTTATAGGTTAGTGTTCCTGGAGTAACCCAGCCCTCACATTAGTGTTTTCCCTGCTTTAACGTGTCTTAATATCTGGAGATCACTGGACACCAGTTCATCACTGGTCATCACACTTACACCATGGAGCAGTTGAGAGTAGCCAAATGAGAGTATGACCAAAAAGGGTTAGGGTTTGTGGACACTTGAACATCCCATTCCATATTTATTCCCCCTTTTGCTGTTATCATAGCCTCCACTCTTTTGGGAAGACGTTTCTCTAGATTTTGGAGCCTGGCTGTGGGAATTTGTGTTCGTTCAGCCACAAGAACGTTAGTGATGTAAGGGACTGATGTGCGGTTGGTGTTACAGTTCATCCCAAAGGTGTTCAATGGGGTTGAGGTCAGGGCTCTGTACAGGACGCTCAAGTTCTTCCGGTCCAACCTTCAACAACCATGTCTTCATGCTGGAACAGGTTCGGACTCCTTCGTTCCAGTGAAGGCAAATTGTAATGCTACAGCATACAAATATATTCTAGACAATTGTGTGCTTCCACCTTTGTGGCAACAGTTTATGATGGTCATGTGTCCACGATTTCTGGCCATATAGTGCAAGTGTGGAGAAGAATAGCAGCCAAATATGTGTCCACTAGGTGGTGCTACAACAGCACTTATTATTCCCTTGGTACAAAGACACTCATAAACAAATCTCTATTCCCAAGTGGTGTGTGCGTTATAGTATATTAAACATATTATTTATTTAGCAAGAATAATAAACTTTGTGTAAAACTCTTGGGCTCGACAGTCCAGAAATACAACAATGATACGCTTCTTAAAAAAAAAAAAAAAAAAACCCTTCACAATAAAACTAAGTACTCAAATTCCAGCTTCGCTTTTTCAGAAGTGCATGTTTTCATAGTACATTCTTGAAATAGTTAATGAAGGCTCTGAACACACACACATACGTTTAAGCGCTCTATCTGTTCGGACTGTGTCCGAGCTTTGACTCTGTTATGAGCGAGAGGTCCTTGGGCCCCTATGGAATCATACAGTAGAGAGATTTTTTTTCTATAGCAGGGTCAGTTTGTGGAGAAAAACACATACCGAAGACATCTCGGCCACGCTAACCCCACTCCTAAAAGGCCTAGTGTGTGTATAACACTATAGCTGAGGAGTTACTTTCATCTGGTTGAGTTGTTCACCCACCATCATTTACAGCATATTGCTTGAGAAATGGATAGCACACCTAGAGATATTTGGCAAAAGATTATAGCAGTCATAAATTTGTACCCCCATTCCTAAAGTAAACCAGCTTATTTTAATGTATATTGTCGTTAACTGGCGAACCAAATTCCGCTTGAGGCAATCCCACCTGGCCAATAAAACCGACTGCATTCTGATTCAGAAAAAAGGGTGATTATTGGGCACACAGCAACACATGTGCCATGCATACAAACCCCAGGAACCAAAACAACACTTCATAAATGGGTTCAGGAAAAGGTCAGTCTCACACTTAACACACACAGCACCGTCAACTGCTGCTCACGAAATGTTTCCTTAATTGTCTGAATTATATGGTAGTTGTCCCCCTTTTTCTGCCCTACACCCCCTTGGTAGTCCCCCTGACCCCTCAAAGAACGCTCAGGTGGGTGGGAGTGTGTGTGGATGTGTGTGTGTGTGTGTGTGGTGTGCTGGGGGAAGGGGGCTAAAAGGGGAGGAGCGATGTCTATGCTGACCCATGGCTGAACTTTTGTAGAGACTTCCTGTTGCTGCATTAGATTGTGTGTGTGTGTGTGTGTGTGTATGTGAGAGTGTTGGTGGCTGTGTATGTGTGTGTTGCTGTAGAAAGGTGCAGATGGTGACATCCCCCCTTTCTTTCTCTCATTAGTCCACAACACACTATCTTTATCGTCCTGTTATCAAGCCACTTCAGCACAAGTAGAGGTCAGTCTCCAGCAATCACAGTAATTCCCATAAACCTCTTTATTACGCCCCACATCAGTGTAATTGAATTTGGCGGAAGTGAACACACTGTTAAATGTATTTAAAATGCGGAATTAAACAAAAATGATCCAGTCGTATTACGTGGCCCAGGATGCCCTTCTGAGGAAGTGAACTAAAGGCTGTAATTGAACATGTGCCGAGACAGGCCACATGAAGCAGTTAGCGAGGGCTAAGCAAACAGAGCTGGCCTTCAAAGCAAGAGGATGCGTCATAAATCAAGGCCGGCGACAGCAGACAGAGCACCTCCTCAGCTTCTGTAAAACACTGCTCCTCCCAGTCTTCTCCCAGGACGAGCTGCAAACAAATAACTCAGCAGGCCCTGGCACAGGTGTAGGAGACGAGCATGGCCTCCCCTGTTTCGTCTCTTCTCTCACTTGGGTTTTTTCCCCTAGACGTCCAGACGGTGATGTTTCTTACCCATCTCGTACTGTGTCTTGGTGTTGCCTTGGTTTTGTGTGTGTGAGAAGTGTACTAGGCAAAGTGTGAAAATTTGGATGGGTTACTCGTCCTGTTTGTGAAATGGCAAGCACCTTGTGCTTTTGTTGCTCAACAGGAGCAATCCACATCCAGCCAAATGGAGGCATTTTACTCGCACACACGTGTACACACAGCTGTTCTTCGCAAGCCTCTGCCTGATGGCCACCAATAAACAAGAAAAGTTCACATTCCCAAAGGCAGCGAGGTCGGGACCTCAAAATAAGATGGACAAATCTGATTGTGGAATCAGCGTGTGCCGCTGGGCCAGGGCTGGAGGGGGGTAAGGGTAAATGGAGGGCAGAAGAGAGAAAGAGAGGGAGAGAAAAGCAGGAGAGAGATTGCTCGTGTGTGTCTTTGAGAGGTTTCCTGTGGTTGTCCCTTTGCCGACCTTATCAACTCCGAAAGAGAGGTGTGTGTGTGTGTTGTGGGTGTGGAGTGCACAGTTGGACTGCACTATTCCACTTGTTCTGTTCTCTCACATACATATGCTTGAGAACAGTACATGCTAGCAGCAGAAGAGGGTGACTCTGTGGAGAGGCTGGAAGGGGGTAGGTATGTGTGTTTTTGTGTGTGGGCAGCCATGTAATGGCCGGGGCAACGTAAACATGTCAGAGGTGTTTTGTTCACCCTGGCCTGCGCTCCTGCTGAACTTCTGCCCGCCAGATTGACCTGATCTTATCAGTCGCTTTCACACTCAACGCAGCTTCTGGTTGTAATTACACCATGTAATGGAGCATCCTGTCAGTGGACCTCCACAATGCAAGCCCCCTTATCTCACTGCTCAAACAGCCCATCACCCCCCAAACACACACAGCCTTGCTGAGGCCGCAATGGTAGTCACGTCAAAAGCCGCTGGGCGGAAAATGGCCTCCACTGGGCCTGCTGGTCACTTTTTCACTTGCCCAATGCTGCAGGTGCAACAAGATGGTTCTGTAAAAGATCACAAGAGTGTTACAGACTTCTTGTATCTCAGGCTGTAGGAAGACATTAGAAGATAGTGGTTCAAGGACACTGATGAAGAAGATTTCCTCCATTTTGGAGACGCATAGGTGCTAGTAATCCAAGTATGGCAGTATCCTGATCCCACTGGCAATCAGGGCACACAAGGCCATTTACATACATCTCGAAAACACCCATGGTGCTAGAGTGAAACAAAGGGTAGGACTAGGCATGCCTGCCCTTGGATGGCAAACTTTAGAAAACAGCTGTGTTCCTGGGAGATGGGGTCTTGAAAATAAGCATTACACAGGTTCACCAACATGAACTAGACCTGAGGCTACACAGAACTACATCTGACAACCGTAGTATAAAATATGTGGGTTTTTAAGAAGCCTTCCTTTTGACAAGACCCTGGGCCAAAAAAATGGTTGGGGGCTGGTGGCGGGATTTGGGAAACTTTGCATCCCTGTGACACTGTCATCAGTTCCAGCTGATCTGATGTAGTTGCAGCCCAGTGAGTGGTGTTTTCCACTACAGAGTGTCCTGTCATCAGCTTCTCCCATTCACAAGCCTGCTCCATGGTGAGAGGCATTGTTTAGAGCCTGCTCGACAAGATTGGAAGGAGGCATTGGATGCTTGTTAGGGGCCCAAGCGCACGATTTTCCCTGCCTCTGGAATATGGGAACAGACTGTGGTTACCTAAAAGTTCCAAGGTCCATTTGGTTTCATGATTCTGGAACTTGTACTCTCCTGTCCAAGGCTTTGACAACAGACCCAACATGGGATCCTGGTATACAGGACAGATTGTGCAAAATTTTTTTTTTTTTTAAACTTTCACAATTATTACTTATTATGGATAATGTCTGTACATCAGAAATGCACGTGTAGCACTATGTCCTTTTTTCTCTATACAAAGGCTAAGAAAAAGAAGAAAAATATCTTTCCTTTTTCCGATGTTTTAATTTTTATTGTACAATTATGATCAAATTAATGTTGGTTTTTAAACAAAAGTCAGTTTCATGGTTTGAGACTTTTTTTTTGCTGCTGCCACATAGCATGTATACTCCCACAGCTAGTGTAAAAACAAAAGCGACACAGAACCCTTCACCTCTAATATAAAGCCCTTCTAAGTAATTGCTTGTTAACAGGATCAGTCAATATTTGAACATCTTATTTAGTCAGTTTGCATCCTCTGGCACTAGAAACCTGCAGCGTGTGGAAGGCAAGATGGATTCATTGACGTATCAGGAAATCCTAGGAGAAAACTTCATGCCGTCTGTGAGGAAGCTGAAGTTTGGGCGTCATTGGACCTTCCAACAGGACAATGATCCCAAGCATACCTCAAATTCCACCAAGGCTTGGTTGCAGAAGAAGTCCTGGAAGATTCTACAGGGCCATCACAGTCACCTGACTTGAACCCCGTAGAAAATCTCTGGTGGGATTTGAAGAAGGCGGTTGCAGCACGCAAACCCAAGAATATTTCTGAACTGGAGGCCATTGCTCATGAGGAACGGGCTAAGATTCCTCAGGTACGGTGCCAGAAGCTCTGCATATCGTTTGCAGCAGGTCATAACAGCAAAAGTGTGCTCTACTAAGTACTAAAGATGATTGCCATGAAGGGATTGAATAATTTTGAGACCTGGAGAAGTCATTATGAGTTGCAATTTCAGTTGAATTTGGGGAAACCACTTGAAGCGTTCTTTGTGTTGAACTATTTCAACCGCTTTTGTTTGATTTGTTCATCGCAAACAGCTGAACGTCTGTACATTTTGACAGTAAACCTGATTTGCAGTTGGGGTTGAATAATTTTGATTGCAACTGTACATCCCAGGAATCTTTACAGGTAAAGGTTCCTCCAGTATTACTGTGCATGAAAAACGTTCATGGGTTCCTGAAAAGCTATATGCTGCAGAAAAATACCTCTTTGAAGCAATAGATAGGTGTGGCTATTTCTTTTCATGGAACTCGATACAAAATTTCAAGGGGCTCTCAGCTGAAGCCATATGGTCCTGGTTTTAAATCTCCTTTTTGCCTTTGGGGGAAACTCACATAAGTCTCTTGGGAATGCATGTTGGGATGTGTGAAGGATCAGTTAAATCACTTGAAGATATGCTGACCAAGCTTTACATAATATCAGAGGCAGTCCTGAGCCAAAGATTATACAGTTCAAAAAAGACTCACATAGACAGAGTTTATGAACACCTATACCATGCACCACTCAGGTTTAAGAAGACGTATCTCAATCACCTGCTTAAGGGAGTGTTTCATGGTCACCAGATTGGTACCTTAGCTGTGTTCCAGCTTACTCTGTAAATCTGAACTCCAGGAACATCAGTACTTTTAACAGAGCGGAAATCTACACTTTTAATTTGGGGTTAGTTTGTGACAGTTGTTTTTGAACAGCACTCAGTTAATCCATGGTTCACACTTTATTTTTAATAGACTTCCCTGCTTTGGGAAGTGAGGTATAGTCAATGTCACTTGATTTAACTGGGTCAGGAAAATGTCTTTATTTGAAAAGTACGATATAATGAAGTACCATATAACCTCATGTAAGTAAATAGTCAATCACCTCTAACTGGCACAAACCAGAATTTTTAAAACTCAATTCGAACATGCCTGGAAGACATGCCACAAAATCTGAGAGATTTATATCACACTAAGTGACAATCATGCTTATTTGTAAACATCTCAATGACCTAAGATCAGATGGTCCTACGGAGTTCAAACATATGATTCATCATTTTAATGACTAGGTTTAGGGCGTCAGAGCAAGGAAACCAAACCCCGATCCTGTTTACTTTTAAAGCATTTTACAGAATGTCCAACATACATATTTGCCAAAGCAGCCCAGTCGCTCCAGGTTGGAACTTGTCTCTTTATCAACATCACTGGCCATCTCGGCTCCATTCGGTCCTCTCAGCCTTCACCTGCTAATCCTGCTATCAGCTATCAGTCCACTTGACTCCGCTTACTGTCTCTGAGTCTCCTGATCAATCACTCTACACTTCATGGGCCATCTCACCCCTTGCTAATAGAACATTAAATTGTGTTGATATTGTATGGTAATGGACTGGTTCCTTAAAACCACTTCTGAATTACAGCTTAAAAAGACTGAAGGATTGAAATGTATCACAGATGTACTTATTGTGCTTTACAAAACATCAGCCTCATACAAAAAAAAAAAAGTTTCCAATTTAGGAGAACCTTGTATCTCCTCCGTTGAGCTAAGAAGCTCACATTACTTCCTATTCTCTGAATTTTATATACTCACTGAGAGTGAGAATAGAGGTCAACAGCCGTGTATGTGCCATATAAGTGCATTCCTTGTGAATTCTGGCTGAACTCGGACCTGCAGTGTTCCACTTGGGCAGCAGTAAAACAGACCGTCACTGCCGGTGACAGATGGAGAAGGATGGCAGTCTCAGCAGCCCACTAAGGTGAACCAGAGGGCAGGTCTGTGAGAAACCCTTAGCTCCAGAGACACGTCACACCGCCGATGGTAAAACGGCTTCTCAAATGGTCCACCTACCTTGCAATTTTTGCCAGGATGGGTCTCTGCACTCTTCTGGTTTAACCGCTCTCTCTCATTCTCTCACCCCTACAAAGAAGGCAAGACAGTCCTTTGATGGTGACAATGAAAGATGGCCAATGCTAAAGCAAACACTTGGCTATGATTGATCATTTGATGCATGGCCTTAACAAAAGTGAAAATGGATGATGAATGCATGTCCAAGCATACAGAGGTTGGGAGGTCTCCGAGCTGAAAGAACAAGCTAATGGATGTCTCAAAAGAAACACAATTTCAGATAAGCAAGCCACAAATTGGTCCTGCAACTCAGGAGGGAAAGTGGGTATGGAAGTGTGGAATGATGATCCATCATACCTCCAACATGCACTCGGAGACAATGTGCAGGTATCATTCATTTAATATATACATTCTGATAAACTGTGACCCCCCCCCCCCCCAATATTGTTAAAAGTGAAAACATTTATCTTTAGCTGTACCTTATTCTGAGAAAAAGGGGGTTTGAACAATTGTAATATACATGTTTTGTCTAAAGAAGACTTTTGTTACATTGGTGTTGATCAATAGCTCTGAGGCCTAAACAGGTATGACATGTATTATGGCTAAAGCAGGGCTGGTTCATCCTGCAAATCATGGCTCATAAAGTGAGTGTATCAAAGTGTGTTTATGGAGGGGAGGCTGTCTTTGATCGCACAACCTTTATAGTTCCCAAAGGGGCTGAAGATCTGAGGCAGCCATCTCCACACAGAGCCTCATTACAACACGAGTGTGTGTCAGGCTGCCCTCACGCTGGTGTAAAATGCAAACTAGGCTGGTGACGGAGACGAAGGGGAGGGCGGCACTTCAAAGGACCTGCGGTGCCATCCTGCCTCTTTGTCTCTCCTTTTTCGCAAAGAGGTGAGGTGTCGTCCTGCGTAATATAATCGCTAATTGAAAGTGTGAACGGTGGGTTTGGCATCTCCGCATTTCACTACAGTAAACCTCACGCCAGCCGTCAACAAGACAAGAGAGACAGCCACAGTAGCTGGACAGACTGGATGACTAGACTTAATGGCAGGGAATAGCAGGCTCACAGCATTGGTATGTCCCTGTCACCTCTCCATTGTCGCCTGTCCTGTCAGTGCCACCCACTCCTATCATCGTGAAGGGCCCTAGGACAATCCACATCTACAGAGCTAGCAGGAAACAAGGCCAGCGGCATACAATGCAGCCATCTAGACTCTTTGACTCCAACTTAATGACGGTACTTAACAGGTACCATTTCGGATGACTCCGTGCCTCCTGCGTCGTTAAACGACACCCTGTTCTTATCACAGCACAATTTGATTTACCTTGGTTTCTCTTTTTTAAAAGACATTTTTAGATAGGAGTGAGAGCATCACTTTTATAAAAAAAAAAAAAAAAAAAAAAAAAAGACCACATTGCACCCAATGTACCTTCTTGGCTATATATATGTTTAGCAAGAGAACCACTGTTGAGAAAAAAAACAAAAAAAACATTCCATCTGAGTCATCATTACCGATATGATGGTCTTGTCCTCAGTTCTGTCTTAGTTAAAACTGTTTTCAAAGCGCTCTCTGGTGCAACATCCTGTCAGACTGGTGTGACAGTGGCCATGAGGTGTGATGAATCTAGCATAAATCAAGTTGGTACTAGAGAGGATGAAGCATTGCACTATAATGGGCCATAAATAAGCATTAGCATCACAGAGGTTAGGTTCAGGTCAGGAGGGCTCTGAGTGGGGAGGCTGAGAGTCAATGCAGAGTCACTCTGCTCAGAAAACCCTGGCCCTGACTGGTTTCCCAGCTGTGAAGCTCTCTGTCCCCATCCTCATCTGTCCCTGTCTGTCTCAATATGGCTTGAGCCCACTCTTCTGCTCTGCCAAGCCCTGTGCCCTCCACACCTTCGACATTCAAGTCACTCAATTCCTTAAAACCTGATTTGTGGGCTGACAATAAAAACAGTATAGTCATAGTAGTATGCTAAATGTATACTTAAATTTAGTTGTTTATACTATCCATTGAATAGTTACAGAGGGGGAAATAAGTATCGAACACGTCAAAAAATGTTTTAGGAAATATATTTCCAGTGAGGCTATAACCATGATTTTCTTTCCTTTTTTTTTTTTTCTTTTTTTTAACCAGACTTTGGTATTTACTCAAGAAATCCACACATATAAACAAATCCAAGCATTAAAGTCATGTGTAATAAAGTGGAATGGCCCCAATGGCACTTACTGGAAGATTCCGAAGTTTTGAAATACGTCTGTATCTGATTCCATCAACATGTTTTTCAACAATAAGGTTGCGAAGGTCTTGGGAGAGCTCTTTGCTTTTACCCATCATGAGATGTTTCTTGTGTGACACCTTTGTAACGAAAAGCCTTTTTATAGATCATCGATTTACTAACTCAGCTGATATTCATTTGCACAGATAGGGGGTATAATTACTTACGGATTTCAGCTGGTTCCCTGCCTTACCTTGCCTCGGAGAACTGCTTTTTCTTAGTGTGTTCAATACTTTTTTCCCCCGTGTCATTCCACTTTATTACACATAACTTTATTTATGGACTTTAATGTTGGGAATTCTTTATATTTCCGGATTTCTTGAGTTAATCCTGATGTCTGGTGAACATTTCATGTGAATAGCCTTGTTGGAAATATATTTACTGAAAAAATGTTGATGCATTCGATACTTTCCTCCACTGTATATAATATTTCAGATCAAAATCATACCTGTAATTTTATTCGTTTTGAATTTACTCTGACAAATACTTTTCTGAATATACTATTAAAACCTCTAAGAGTATGCTCGTTCAATCACAAAATCTTCACAAAATCACCACCTGGAAGGAGAATGCCATTCATTAAACACGCATGAAGCCGTTGCAGTTTTACTAACTCATGCTTGTTTCATCGGGCACCTGAACAGCTTCTGAACCCGCCATCTGTATTTAAATATGCAAACTCCTGACCACTTTTTTACTTGTTATAGCCGGATTATTATAGCCTACATTTTTACAACACATTTAAAATATACTGTAGTTCATTAATATGCTACACAGTAAAATCAATTCATTTATTCATCTTCAGCAACCATCCACTCGCTCGCCAGCCGCTCTTTTTTTTTTTTTTTCCTCTCTCTCTGTGGAATTTAATGAGTCCTCTGTGCTGAAGACTTTCTGGTTGCCACAAACTTACTGACCTTTACAAAACACTGACACATCAGACTCCTTCCAAAAATCCTAAATAAACATCTTACAGAAAACCTCACCATAACAACAATAACTTTTTTGTCAACAATTTTTTTTATCTGTCCAAGTCCATCGAAGTAAGTCCCTGAATATATATATAGGTGAATATATATGTATATGTGTGTGTGATCCTGAAAAGGATAAAGCAGTATAGAAGATGGATGGATGGATATATATATATATATATATATTAGAATGAGTGCAATAATATAAACATGGGAGTTGACTGATAGCCAACCATTGTCAGAGCTGCTGTTACGGAAAATTAATCAACATTTTCTGGCTAATAAGATTTGAGAATTCAACAGTGCTGTGGTGGTGGTTTAGTGGTTATCACGTTTACCTTGCACCTCCAGGGTTGGGGATTCGAATTCCATCTCTCCTCTGTGTGTGCAGAATTTTTTATATGTTTTCCCTGTGCTTCAGGGGTTTCTTTCGGGTGCTCCAGTTTCCTCCCCCAGTCCAAAGACATACATTTGTAGGCTGTCTAGATTGTCCGTGATTAAAAGCGATTAAATTAAATGCGATTGTGCCCTGCAGTGGGTTGGCACCTCGTCCAGGCTGTCCCCCATCTTGTGCCCTGAGTTCCCTTGGATAGGGTACAGGCTTCCCGCGTACCTGTGTAGGATAAGTGGTACGGAAAATGGATGGACCGTGCTGTGGTACAATGTGGTACTGTTATGTGACACTTTGAAAAGTACCGAAGGAGATACCGTACTGTACAGTTGTCATACTGTGATTTTTTAAAATACTGTTCAACTCCATATTTTGTCTATCAATATTATTATTTCTTTCATTAGGCTATGGTTAGACTTTCAGCAACAGTCACAGAATTTGCCTTGGGTCTTATTTTGAAGGAGGTTAATACAGGGCTTTTATCTTGCATACAGAGAATGTGAGGCTTTGAACATTACTGAGGCCAATTTAATACGAAATTAAATGTTTCTACATACAAAAATAATACAATAAAGAGCAGTAAACAGTCATACATGAAACAAAGCCAATATTTGGTGTGATGATCCTTTGCTTTAATAAAAAGAGTAGTCTCAGGCACGGTTTATGCAGTTTTATAAGGTTTTACTGAGCATCTTGTAGAACCAGTCACAGTTCTTCTGGACTCTTTGATGGTCGCACTTGCTTCTTATTTTTGCAGCAAAACCCAGCAGCCTTCATTATGTTTCTGGTCTGAAAAGTGTCTCTTACCACTTAATATGCTGCTTTCTTTACCGACATACAAATATTTTTCTGTAACATTTCATTTTGTGCTGGAAAACGAATGTTTGGAAATCTAACATGTTTTCGTACTGACTCGATAATGTGGAAGTCAAAAAATTACAATCTATAACCCTAACCTTAAGTTTGTGCTAAGAATCGAAATGGGGTGCCTAAGACTTTTGCACAGTGTTGTGCATACTTAAATTAATATCACTAACTATAAATGCTTATAAGACATAGTATCTGCAGTCCTGAGTTCTACCTCACTCGTCTGCTTTTTCACCCTGCGAGCAGAATCAAAGGCAGGATTAAGCAGTAACACGGCCGAGAGAGAGGTTGCTGCTGCTGCTGCTGACAGATGTACCGGATGAAGGATGAGGTGGCTAAGGTAAATCTATCGGCCCTCTGTGTTTTACACAACTGATAAGTTAAAAGAGGTCAAAAAAAGTGTTAAATTATCCTCATGACATCCAGATACCAGGAGTCTGTTTACAAACTGAGTTCAGTGCTTGATAATGTCTCTATGGCTTACAAATCATAACTCACTGTTTCATTCAATACAGTGCAAGCAGGAAGAAGAGTAAGTGTGGGGTAAGTCTTTCCAGAGGGCCGGCGTTTTCTATTAGCGATGATGGACGTATGAAATAAACGAAGCAGCTAACTCGTTCTTTCCGCCGTGGAATTGAACCCTGTGGGAATCAGAGCGGACCATAATGACTGCTCTGGATTTCCTCATGGAGGTAGTGGGAAATTTGTAGGAGGACATAGAGAGGTAACTCTTTGAGCATATGTGTGTGTGTGTGTGTGTGTGTGTGTGTGTCACAGGCGTGCTACTTGCTTTTGCCCTTCCAATGAACTGTAGCAGTCTTCTCCATTCAGTGCTGCTTTCAAAAGCCCATCATCACAACTGACTTGAAATGATGAACAGGGAAAAAGTTTTTATCTCTCGCTTGAGAAGGACCATTACCTGTTCGGACATACCAAGAACCATTTCATTGTCTCACCTATTAACCTGGGCTTTTGATTGATTACAAGAGGGTTTTTTTTTTTTTTTTTTGCAGTCAGATCCATCACTGAAACACATCTTCTTGTTAAACAGCCCATGAGAAAGGAATCCACTCTCCACAAACAAGAGTCCAATTCAGTCACTTCTCTTCTTAACTGTGTCTGTTGACTGTAAAAGTCAAGATCTTTGATTCATTTGCAGAATGAAGCAAACGATAATTCCCAGACCCTGTGACCACTCAGTTCATTTGAAAGGTAAATCCGAAGGCGTGTCTTCCATCACCCTTATAACATAGCAACAAGATGACCACTGGTAAGCAGTAACGTAGGATGAGAATGAAGTATTTAAAGCTGCTTGGACCAGATAATACTTCATATGGCCATATATGTAGCCAAATGTAACCTACACACGTAACCTTCCATTCTGTACATAAGGGGGCAGGAAAGTAGGAGTGGGGTCAGCAGAGACAGCTGCTCTTGCTCTTAGCTGGTAGGGAGCAGAGGGGAGAAAGTCACCATGGGTTCATGTGCAGGCCAGTTGAGTAGGAGGTAAAAGGAGGGGGAAGGAGGAGTCCACAACGACAGCCACGATCGAGGAACATCAGCATCAGGTGGACACACGTACAACACTGACCTGCACATTTGGAGTGATTCAATAAGTTAAGGATTCTTTGTCATTTGATCTTAATGTAAAACTCTATGTGAAAATGGTTTACCAGGCTAAATACATGCATACGAGACACATGTAGAGACACATACACTCATCATCCACTTTAATAAGAACACCTTGTGCAATTCTCCAATCACGAGGCAGCAGCACAATGCACATCGTGCAAAAACAGGTCAAGAGCGTTATTTAATGTTCACATTAAACATTAGAACGAAGAACTAATGTGATCTTATTGATTATAACCGTGGCATGGCAAGTTGGTTGGTTTACGCTTTCGGAAACTGCTGATCTGGGATTTTCTCACACAACGGTCTCAAGAGTTTACATAGACTAGTGCAAAACAACAACAACAGAAAAACCAGGTAATGTTTTTCCAACAGTCCAGTTTCAGTGAGCCTGTGCCAATTGTTGTCTCAAAATCCTGTTTTTGGCTGACAGAAGTGGAACCCAATGTGGTCTTCTGCTTCCTTAAGCTTTGTGGTGAGATTCTGTTCTGCTCACCATAGTTGTGACGAGTAGTTATTTGTGTATACTGTTGCCTTCTTGTCAACTAGAATCAGTCTGACCATTCTCCTCTGACATCTCTCATCAACAAGGCTTTTCTGCCTGCAGACTACAACTCAATGGATCATTTTTTGTTTTCTGCACCATTCTGTGTAAAATCTCAGGAGATCAGCAGTTTCCGAAATACTCAAACCAGCACCAACAACCATGCTACAGTCAAAATCACTACGATCTAATCTTTCAGCATTCTCATGATTGATGCGTACAGTAGGCCAACTGAGGTACTTGACCTTTATCTGCATAAATATACATGCCATTTCACCTCATGGAAATTGTTGGCTTTTTTGACATATTTGAACAAGAAAACATCTGATCCTCTTTGAAACAGTGCCTATTAACCCCTAAATGCATATATGTTTCACCGATCATTATTACATATTCGGGTCATTAGGGACCTGGAGTATATATCTAACACGGATGGATCTCTAAACTGCCCCAAAGTATTAAATGTCCACGACATATTATTTGTCATGAAACAGGTGCAAAAAAAATATACACCGTTAAAATTACGCACTTATAATTCACGCGCTAAAATCGTGAAAGTATTGTAACATTTTCATTCAATCATTTCCGTCACCATAACAAAATTAAAATCATTACAATATTTAATATTTTTGTAATTAAAGTCATTTTTTTCCCTGTATAATTTTTATGGCTGAAAACAATATTATCAAGTAATATTATGAAATGTAGCTCTTACTGTGCTTCGGCCGGTAAATTCAGCATCTGGCTCGTGTTCGGGATTTTGGATCGTTCCATGCGTTACTCTCAGTAGGCTATTATCATGTTCATAATCATCAAAATCAATATTTTATTCGCTGACAGCTTCATCATCAGATTCACCGTCAAATGACGCTAATATTTTATTACAAACTTGTTCTGCAGTAAATCGCTGAGCCATGTCAAGTTTTGTAACGTTTCTTTTATGTCTGGGGTCATTATGATTGACACATTACATCATTGTTTACCAAACATTCCCACCTTGAGGAATAAAAGAGAATTGCACTTATTGAGCCGTGATTCAATATTGTCGTACAGAAAAATTTACTTACACTATTACATTCATCGGGTCAGTAGCGACCCTATAAACTTTTTACAATAAATTAATTAAAATACAGATACTATTTGACCATTTTTTTCTCGTTGTATTGTTGATAATAAATAGATTGAGGAATACTAAGAAGGTGGAGGTCTAATGTGAGAAAAATGTGGGAGGGTACTGGATGACATCCTGGGTCGCTAACGACCCAAGGTGTGTGTTTAAGGGTTAATAAAGTTGATATGCTCTATCAAATGTCACAATATTGACATTTTGTAGCAATTTTCACAATTTAAATGAACAACAACAACAAAAAAAAACATCAGTCACATGGAAAAAGTAAGTACACCCATTCAAATCAATATAATTAGAGTCGGGGTTGAAGATTGGGTGCCAGTGATTAGAACCTGCTTAGGGAGTGCAGGTGGAAGCGGTCTTATTTATACCCCTCTCATATCTAGTGTCTGGTGTTCCCTTTGCTATTGAGGTGTGTGGTGTCATCATGCCAAGAGCTAAAGAGTTCTATAAGGCCAGAAAAAGGTTGTGGATGCCTATGAGTCTGGCAAGGGATTTAAAAAGATCTACAAATTATTTGAAATACATCATTCTACTGTAAGAAAAATCATATACTAGTGGCACAGATTTCAAACAACGGCCAGTCCTGGACAAATTGGCAGTCATTTGAAATTCCAAAAGGCCTGGTCTTTGCCAATATGCTCATTGGCAAGACTATAGTTTGCCAATGATCTTATAGGCAAAGACCAGGCCTTTTGGAATAATGTGCTCTGGACAGACGAATCAAAGATAGAGTTGTTTGGCCACAGTAACAGCAGACATGTTTGGCATAGATCACAGACAGCTTTTCAGGAGAAGCACCTCATACCAAATGTGAAGCACGGTGGTGGAAATGTTATGGTTTGGGGTTGCTTCACTGCCTCAGGGACTGGACAGCTTGCATTCATTGATTCCACTATGAATTCTGCATCATATCAAAGAGTGCTTGAGGGTAATGTGAGGTCATCTGTTCAAAAGTTGAAGTTGTACTGAAAGTGGACCTTTCAACAGGATAGTGATGCTAAGCACACTAGCAAATCCACCAAGGAATGGCTCAGAAAGAAGAAATAGAGGGTTATGGAACGGCCTAGTGAAAGCCCGGATTTGAATCCCATTGAAATGTTCTGTGGGGATTTGAAACGGGCAGTACATGCAAGAAAACCCTCAAACATCTTGCAACTGAAAGAATACTGCATGGAAGAGTGGTCAGAAATTCCAGCAAGTCGATGTCGGAGACCGGTGAACAATTATGCAGAACGCCTACAAGAAGTTATTTCTGATTAAAGGGGGCAATACTAGCTTCTGAGCCAAAGGGTGTACTTACTTTTTCCTAGGGTTTTATGGGTTCCCCTAGAGGGACAAACACAGAAACCCTAAGAATGTACCTACACAAATACAATTAGAACAAGTAAATAGGGGTTTATGAAAAAGACAGTGGTACACACAAAACTACACATAATGCAATATACACATTACGACTAACACAGTTGTTCAGTTCAAAAGTACACATTGGTGCTTGAAAGTTGGTAAGTACGCGGTTTGGGACGCAGCCGTGCTCCCTTGTTTGTCGTTAAACGGTTGAGCACTGCCGTGTGTGATCGTGTCCTGTCGCAAAATGCGGTGAAAACTCCCACACGACGTTAATAATGTGACTAAGGTGTGTACATGTCTGTAATACACGTCGATAATGCGACTAAAACAGGAATACTCCAAAGGTCTTAATTCAATTTGCGTTTACTTCGAGTATGACTTTAGTCGGATTAAGGTAATTAAAAATCGCTGTTTACATGCTAGTTTCTTAATCAGAGTATCGTCTTAATCGGGTTCATATCGGATTATTGTCGTCCATGTAAACGTACTGTTTGACTTGACCATTCCAAAACATTATCTTTATTCTTCTTTGTCAAATTCTTTGATAGAATGACTTGTGTGTTTCGGGTCATTGTCTTGCTGCATGACCCACTTTCTCTTGAGATTCAGTTTATGGAGAGATGTCCTGACATTTTCCTTTAGAGTTCACTGGTATAATTCAGAATTAATTGTTCCATCGATGACGGCAAGCCGTCCTGGGCCAGATGCAACAAAACAGGTCCAAATCATGATACCACCACCACCATGTTTCACAAATTGGATAAAGTTCTTATGCTGGAATGCAGTGTTTTCCTTTCTCCAAACATAACCCTTCTCATTTAAACCAAAAAGTTCTATTTTCATCTCCTCTGTCCACACTCTTAAAAATAAACGTTCCAATTGGAACCAAAAAGGTATTTTCAGCCCGATGCCATAGAAAAACCCTTTTATTTAAATGTTAAAAAAAAAACTTTTATTCTCAAGTTCTTTAGAGAACCATCTATTTACTGGTGCTTTAACAAACGCAGATGTTATCGTAAGTTCTCTAAAAAAACAAAACAAAACAACAGCACTTACTTAGTGCTTTAAGGATTATCACGCCATTGATTGAAAACACCTGACTCTAATTTCACCTTCAAATTAACTGCTAATACTAGAAGTTCACATACTTTTGCCACGCACAGATATGTAACGTTGGATCATTATTCCTCAATAAGTAAATGACCAAGTATAATATTTTTGTCTCATTTGTTTAATTGGGTTCTCGTTGTCTACTTTTAGATAACTTGTGTGAAAATCTGATGATGTTTTAGGCCATATTTACGCAGAAATATAGAAAATTCTAAAGGGTTCACAAACTTGAACACCACTGCAAAGCATACTGACTTTTTCGAAAGTGCTTTTCACAGTTTTGGAACTGGAGGGTGTTTGTGAACACTTTTGAAACCCAGAACACGCCAGCAAACCCATAAAAGAGTTTGTAAATGATGTAATGAACTACATCAATGATTACATTAACATTATTCTATGAATATATATAACTTTTCTCCTGAATTTTTGCAGATATGAAGGTACTGATATTGCCATATACACATGGCTTTGGTTTCCCATGTTCCTAGCATATCATTTAATTTAATTTACACCCTTATCCAGAGTGACTTACATATATCTCATTTATACAACTGAGCACTTGAGGGTTAAGGGCCTTGCTCAAGGGCCCAGCAGTGGCAGCTTGGTGGTGCTGGGATTTGAAGCTCATGACCTTCTGGTCAGAAGGCCAATATCTTAACCACTGTGCTACCACTTCCCTCTGTGTAATTAAATGTGTGAGTAAAATGAAAAGAGGGTGCCTGGAGGTGTTTCCCAGCAATATTGATTAGATAGTTTAGAGATTAGATGCAACAAAAAGGGAGACAGTGCCGGCTCTCTTTTCTTCAGCTCTGAAGACTCCAGTCTTGGTCTGCCTATGGAAATTCCTCAATGGCTTCCCCAGTTATTTCAGGGCACATTAACACAGAGTCTCCATGAGGCTGACTGACCTGAACACCAACTGTCATTGATGAAGTAACAGCACTTCCATTGGCAGTGCAGACTGAGCCAGTCAGAAAGATGCACAAACCCAACAATGTGTATTTCTAAACATATCACCTTCTTCTCTTAAGCTTTGTGTTACTAAAGATCCTGACACCCTTCTTAGCACATTTAAGAGCTTTATTTATCTAAGCTTGCCATAAAGACTGTCAAGATACGGTTATCTTTTACAACCCGGTCCATAAGCATTTCATGTTTCATCTCTAACGCTACTTTTAACTTTAGGTTTACAAATACAGTATAGCATGATGTCAAATGAATATAATATTTTATATCGAGTTTCTTTATATTAATATAAAGTATACCTGTATTTATTGATTATTATCATAACTAATCATACTATAATATGTTATCTAATCGAGCATGGACTATGTTGAGTTCAAGTAAAAATAAAATCCCACCAAAAAACGTTTACTCATATTTATTCAAAGGAGGTTATTATGCATCGTTATGTTTTTCTTTTATTTAGAAGCCCATGTGAACAATAGGGCTAACCCAGCATCTCTATTAGAGTCCAACTTTCCAAAAACAACAACAACAACAAAAATAAAAAACACTTACTGTACTAAAGACTACAATAAACTAGTACACCACCTGGTTGTACAGATTAACCTTTTAGTAAAGTATTATGTGGATTGGCATGTAGCTCTACAGATGAAATCTACTTTATAGCATTCTGTAGATTATAAACTAATGCGAGGTTCTGATAGTTCCATATCCACAGATCAAACAATAAAACATTCCGATGTTGTGTTTCCTGTTTCCCGGTTGTTTCATGTGCCAACAACAAATGAGTTCTGATAAAGTTCATGGTTACTCTGAACTTTTGAACTTTTGGTGGTATGCGACATTGCGCTACAGTCTGAATCAAGTGTTTAGAGTTGAACAGTTTAGGACATTTTGCCTACTTGGCACTGATGGAGCAGATGATAGAGGAGATTTGCCGCTCCAGCCGTTGAGAATTTTTCGGCTAAGGCCAAGCATGCGTGCTTTCTGAGTCAACAAAAACACCCAGCTACTTTAAAGGTTCATGAAAGTTCACAGGTTTGAACTCTCTTTGACCCTATTTCTCAAATAGCACAGATGAACCATTCCTGTTGGGAGATGTGATGTTACTCATAAGCCTGAGCTAATCACAGATGAGTCAGCAATTCTTTCTTTAATTACCAATAAACTGTTCCCTCTTAAATATTATATAATACATTCAGACTCCTATTTGTAGAATTGTGTGTGTGTGTGTGAGAGAGAGAGAGAGAGAGAGAGAGAGAGAGAGACAGAGAGAGACACATCATTGGATTTTCTATTAACCAAATAATATGAAAAAGAAAGGCCTGTAAGGATTTGCAGGTATTGTATAAGACCAGGCTTATTAACAAATGTGGCCTACGCTTTTATCTCAATTATTGAACCCTGAGTATTATTTTCTTGTTTTATAAATGTATAGCTTGTGCTTGTTTGTTCTTGAATTTCTCTTGTGGTTTCATTATAATCATTACCAGTAATGGGCTTTTGGCACAGGTACTGTGTATTTGACGTGAGTATCTTGTTGGGAACACTGGCATTGGGTATTGAGGAAAAGACAGTCATGTTCTTCTGCCCTCATTCGTGCCAGGTCGGAGTTTGGTGAATATGAAAGCGGCTAACTTCAAGAGGAGCAGCTTGAGGCCACTGTCGGTCATGAACTGTGAGAAACGTTTAAACTTGTCTTCAGAAGCGTGGCAGACATTACAGTTGGAATGCCGCAATAGCAGATGGTGTCTTAGGAAGCCAGTCATTAAGCCTCGCCTTGGCAGACCAGTGTGGAATTGGTTGCTGTAATTCGTGCCTGGATATCTCGGGGTGTTTTAGAATTGCTTTGAAAAGAAAGGCTTTTTGAGAGTGAAGAAGATCTGACAGAGATAATTGTAATTTTTTTGCCTTGTTATACTTTGAAATTGAACCTGCATGCTGAAGATTTCAATAGCCTCAAATGAACGAGTTACTGCAGTCCTCATAACAATGAGCACAAAGACGTTTAGCAGACATGAAGGTGTCTTTGCTGACTTTAACGGGATGTCTGGATTTCAGTCAGAGTGAAAGTTCTTAATACATTTGACCAGACATGAATTATATGGCCAAAAGTTTGTGGACACCTGACCTTCACATTTATATGAGTCGGTTGAACATCCTGTTCCAGATTCATTCTCCCTTTGCTCTTATAATAACCTCCACTCTTCTGGGAAGGTTTTCCACTAGATTTTGGAGCGTGGCTGTGGGGAATTGTGATCATTCAGCTACAAGAGCATTACTGAGGTCAGGCACTGATGTTCAGTGAGGAGGCCTGGGGTGCAGTCGGTGTTCCAGTTCATCCCAAAGGTGTTCAGTGGAGTTGAGGTCAGGTCTTTGTGAAGGCCACTCAAGTTCTTCCACTCACAGTTGACAAACCATGTCTTCAGAGCTTCCACAAGGGCGTCCACAAACCTTTGGCCATATAGTGTAGACGAGATGACAACTGTCCATATGTGTACATTGTGACAGTTTAATTCAGGACAGACTGTCAGAGTATGGTCAAGTGAGTGTTCACCAAGAATAATTTTAATGTCACTAAAATGGCGACTGTTTTCTGAAAATGTTGATTTTGGATAATATCTTAAGACACTCATTCATTTATCTTAATTATCATTAAGTCCTAATCAGGAGTACACCCTGGATAGAACATCAATCCATCACTGGACACCATGAACACACATTCATACACTGGGCAATTTAGCACTGAGAGTCCACCTACTGGCATGTTTTAGGTGGTGGGAGGAAACCAGAGAACACAGGGGGAACATGCAACAGAGACCTGAGCTCAGGGACCCTGGGACTGTGAGTCGATAACGGCACCCGTGAGACACATATTTTATGATTTTTTTTAAAAAAAATTTTTAAAATTAGAGCGTTCCTAAATTCTCCAGTGATTGTGATGCAGATTTGAGTGTTACTTCACGCCACTCATGATGATGAAGGAAATCTATCCTCGTCACATCTGTGCCACGATTTGAGGCTTCATAAGGAGCATTTTCTGACATGACTTTTTCTGACAGCTAACAACAGTAGTGACTCAGAAACAGCAAAGTGTTTCCCCACATTTTTCTTGGTCACATGGTCAGACATGAAGCCTACTCAGCAAGAACAAAGGTGAGAGTCATGCCACTTAACCTGACAAGCTACAGGTACAAGCCATTAATCTTTGCCTTTCAAAATGGACTCGTGATGCTGAGGTACTCGAGCAGAAATAGCATTTTCATTCCAAAGGGCTTCGGGAATTGGTTTTCACTTGCTTGGTTTTATCGTAGATGGCTTCCACTGTTATTCTAAGAGCTTAAATGCGACACGGTAGTTATTCAGGCTACAGTTTCACTGAAAACTGAGAAAGCTGACTGCCATATATCCTTGCCGGGCCATTTGAAGGATGACACTTGAACTGTGTCACCTTGGATTTTCACAGACTTTGATAGCCATAAATAAACAAAAATATTATGTATATAAAGCTCAGAATTTAGGGTGTGTTTAATAATTTCATGACAGTCCACCATACACTTTAATCTGCTTTTATTTCTTGGGTAGAGTTTTATTATTTTACATATTATGAATTGAGTAGTTTCCAGTTACAGCGTGATGCGTTTCTCCTATTTCACTGCCTTCCATCGTCTCACGTGTTCTTTTCTTCTTATGTCCCCCAGGCATTACGAGTCATTTCACATTCGTTTTCAACCTCATTCGTTTCTGAACAGACAGACATAGGACTCGCAGAAGCTCAAACTCTTGAGAAATGGACAATTTAATGTGCCCATGAGGTCATGCCTCTTTTTGTAAATGACTGAACTTTTCCTGACCCTTGGGACCTGTGAAAAGCCCCCTCTTGATTATAAATAATAGCAGTGGGTCGCTAATAGGTAATCCGAATGAGAGCTGAAAAGGTCTGATATGATTCGGCAGGAGGGCAAGAGTGCAGCAGACATGTAAATGTTGTTAGGAACGTTCTCATTGACTTTTGTGGTAATGAAAAAGCCATTTTCACGTTGGTGCTGGAGAGCTGTATCTTTGTCAATGGGACAGCTCGCTGTCCTTTCTATTGTAGTGTGGAGTTAAGTTTAGTCAGAGCTACTTATGTTTCAAGGGACATTGGAGTGGTAGTGGTAATACGGTATTATCTTTTACGTGCTTGTTGACCAAGAGTCAAACAGAGTTCAAATCACAAGATTGCCTTGTGCACTTTAAAAGGGAGATTTTCTGGGATTTCACAGTTGTCTAGCCATATGTAAAACCCATCACCATATATTTCAGAATTCACCTCTAGTCCTGTAAGGATTTACCAGGAGTGGGTTTTTTTTTTTTTTTTGTCCTTTGGTGTCAAGAAAACTCCGTTTTCAAAACTACAATGTAGCCTTTTTGTGCAAATAGCACAGGAATTGTTACAATACAGGTCTCGCTGCAATTACATTGATTTACTTGACCCCAGGCTTGGGGAACTCCATAAAAACAAGAGGGTCTGAAATGTCTTTCATTTAGCCGCTATAAATTCCGTATATACTCACAAATTTAGACAAAAAATGGCTCTGAGGATAAAAAGTTCCGTTGTCAACCCTCGATGTTAAACAATGGGCCAGGCGGAGGTTCTTTACAAGGTGATAGGAGGAAAAGTTCAGCTGCATCTATCACAGGGCCTGGACCTGCACGGATAGGAGGGCTGGACATAAAGGTGTCAGCCATGCAGTGGGGCGGATGTAAATCAGGAGCCCGTAGAACGGGGCAGAGAAATGGCTAACACAGGCATCTGCCAAGCCTCTCTCTTTCTCTCCCTAGCTTTCTCCTTGTCTTTCTCAGTGTCACGCGAGGACAAGTCTCTTCCACATGACCCCTGTGTGCCGGGAGACAAGCCCGCCCAGGCAGCCTCAATTCAGCCTTGTTTTTCTCCGGGTCTGCTTTCTTTTTTTTTCCCCCCTTTTAATGTTGTAATTTGTGAAATTTTTTGCAAAAGAGGGCGAGGCAACTGTTAAGCTTGTTATTCTATAGCGATGGGTCTTCATCATTCCATTCAAGTCACCTCCTGTCCCAGCATTCACATGAAATTGTTCTTTTGTGGAAAATACGGCTTTGACAAGCACTTGCGATATCGTGACCGCATCGTTCTCCTTCGACTTCCCTCTCTGGCGTGAACTTTCCACCACTCTCTTACCTCTTTCGCAGCCACTGTTGCCCGTTTAACACCAGGATGATTAGCATCGTTCTGGTGCTTCCCTTGATTTCACACAGTTATTTAGCTGAGATTGGGCTAGGTTTGGACTGTCGACAGTCACTGTGGTGCTCTACAGGCATGTAATAGATCTCCCAACACATTACTTGTGTCACATATCAGATTAGAATTGGTATGTTGGTCAGAATAACCTATTTACATCATAGATATATGGGTGCATTTATATTTGACCCATATTCAGCCTTATTTCATTGCGATCAAAAGCTTGCTCAGAAGGACAAGAGGCCTCCGTGTGTCATCTACCACAAACAAACATGGTATAGCGCTTATTTTAATTTCACTTCATAAATATTTGTTCATGTATCTGTGAAAAAGAGTTCGACAAGGATTTTTTTTTTTAATAATGTCATAGTTTTATTAAATAAAAGCTCATCCATCAAATTGAAATTTAAATTAAAGTTGCATTCAGTAGAACACACTATGTATATATATATATCTATATATATAAAAAAACTACATTACAAATATACATCATATACCTCAAAGAAATACAGTGATTCATAAAGAGTAGTGCCCTTAGTTAAAGAATGGAATTATATACAGATTTGATATAAAGCGTCATACATTATATTTCATTGACAAAATTTAAATATATACATGCATTTATCTGTATAATTCCCATGCCAACAGTTCATGCCTGATTTAATGTGCTAATTGCTGGCGTAACGGCAGAACTTTGTGGGAAGATTGTCCACAGGATACACAGTCGGGCCCGTTTTCATTGTCGGGGGTCCGTTCAAAAGTGTCCAATTGCAGTGCTGTGTTAACTCGACTAAAAATATCTTGAGTAGCATTTTGGCAAACTCCTTTCCCACACACATCCTGGCTCCTCCTCCGAAGGGGATGTAGTTAAACCTGGAACTGTCTTCCAAGCCTTTAGCCATGAATCTCTCTGGCTGGAATTCTTCTTTGTGGGGGAAGATATCTGCAACATCATGGGTATCACAAATGCTGTAAATGACATTCCAGCCTTTGGGGATCTGGTAGCCCTGGAAAACAGAGACAAAATGATGATGATTATTATTGGTAGTAGTCTATACGTATTAGTGTTACTGTAGCCTTTGTGTGTACAATGTACTTTTAATGAACCCAGCATCTTAGATGGACTATTTAGATGAGCAACTTTGCCCAAAAGATCCACTTACATTGAGTTCAAACGTTTTAAGTGCAACACGGAATCCCCCAGGCACAGGTGGGTTCATTCGGAGGGTTTCCTTAATGACACATCCCGTGTACTTGAGATGTTCCAGCAGCTCCATATTAAGAGCTCTTTCAGGCAAATACATGACTGAAACCTCCTGTATTGAAAAAAATTACACACACACACACACACACACACACACCCTCATTAGCATTCATCCATAAATATTCCAACAAATGTTACAGAATAAACTCAATTGTCTTCTGCAAACTTTAATGACCTTACCTTCTCTTCGAGCTCCTCTCGAATTTGCTGAATCACCTCCGGATTCAGTCCCAAGAACATCACCAGAGAAGTTGCCGTACTCGCGGTAGTCTCGTGCCCGCCAAAGAGAAGTTCAGTTGCTGCCTCCTTCATCGCCTGAGATGAAGAAAGAAGATTTGTTGATTAAACTGACTTTACACAGGTCTTGATATACCACCTCGTGATGCTAAAGCACAATGTGGAACTGTTTCATTCTACCTGCATGCTGAGTGGCTCGTCACTTCTCCTGCTATTTTCAATCAGCTGCTGAAGAGCATCCTTGTACTTGGGCTCGTTCTCGTTATCGCCATCTTGGATTTTCTTCTTGATGTTCTCCTCGATTTTTGCATGAATAAAATTGCGTGCTTTGAGGCCCTGTTAAATGAATCAGATTTTTTGTTTTTAAAAAAAATAAATTTGATTTTAAGTATTATAATAGTTAATATTATAAGCATTATATTTACCCGATATAAGCCGCTGAATGGGACGTCAATTGGGAGGGAAAAGAGGTTCTTGATCATTTCCTCAAAAGCCTCAACAAGCTCTTGCTCGTCCCTCTTGATCTGCTCGGGTTCGAACCCTAGAAGGATTCTCATGGCGATGCGGAACATGAGGCGCTTCATTTCCGGGTACACGAGCACGGGCGCGTCGCGTTCCAGCCAGTCAGTGATTGCGCACCGCACCTCCTCCTGGATCACGGGGATGTAGTGCTCCAGAGCATCCCGAGAGAAAGCCTTCAGGATCGCCTGCAACACACACACACACACACACACACACTTGCTTTTAACTTTGATTGCGTAAAACAGAGCAGAAGTCAGGGTTGCCAGGTTGGACAGCTCCTTTGCAACAGAGTAAACAGTCAGGAGCGCACTGTTTACAAAACAGTCCTATATCCCACTCAAGGACATTTCCATTCTAATTTAAAATTGAATCAAGAATCTAATTTAATCCTAACCTGCTAACCAATTTGGCAAAAAATATATATATATTTGACACGATATTATAGCTTAAGGCTGCGTCTCGAACCGCATCCTGTCACACTAAAGTGCGCCACATATAGTGACTCACTATATACTATAACATACAGGTATATAGTGCACTAGGACTCGCTTTGGAACATAAACTGATTGCGACCCGCGACTGTTGATGACGTGATGCGTCACGGAGTTAGGACACGGATCAGGACGCTTACCTTTTTCTTGTTTCGGTGCAGAGCTCCGTGCACGTTGGAGAGCGTGTCTGAGCCGAGGATGGTTCTGACCGAGGCGGGCCACTGCACCGCGACCAGCCTGTGTTCCCCGAGCAGGATCTGGCGCACGTTCTCAGCGCCCATGACGCGCACCGTGGGGTTCCCGAAGAGGTGCGTTTTGTAGATGAAGCCGTACTTTTGACGCTTCATGCGCAGAAACTTTCTTCTCTGTGGAGTAATGGAACACGTGATGAGCATCAGATACAGAAACGCATGAAAAACACGGTCTCGCGGAGCCGCGCGTTACCTGGAGGATGAGCTGCAGCGTCTCTCCAATGAAAGGCAGACCCATGGTGCCCGGGGGAAGGGGGCTCGTGCAGCTCGGGTCGAGTCCTCTGATCACCAAAACCTGCCACAGCTTCACCGCGGCTAAAAGCAACAGCACAGGAAGCACGACCGTACACAGCAAGGTTACCAACAAAGTATACAGACCCATGACGCGCACCTTAAAAAAAAAAATAGAAGAACCAGCAATGGATGCAAAGGTCTTCCCTCGGATCTGACTCTCTCTCTCTGTTACATGCACCCTTTTATACACATTCCCTCCTGTCTCAGCCTCCTCGTTACCTTGGGTCAGATAAATTAGTTCACACAAAGTTCATCTTTAATTGTAGTGTCATCTCGCCCCGCCCACGAACCCAGAAAAGCCGCTCCGACAACTCGCAGCCATTTGTTATGAAAGCGCATTTTAATACCACCTCCCGTAGAAGCAGGACAATCCCGAGGATTTAACTTTGAAAAGGTGTTAATTCCTCAGCACAAAGGAAAGCGTCCACGGGTTGCTTTTGTTTCCTGATATTCCGTCGTTTACACTCATTACTCCGGCTCGGGTGCCATGCTGAAATGCCAGGGAGAGACTTCATTGAGGAGCCTTTACGCATTTAAACGTGTTCAGGTCCTGCGAAAAGTGTCTCTTTCATCTTTCATGGGTGGACACGTAAACACTTTATCAGCACTGGACACTTGATGGATGTTCCAGAGAAGGAAAAAAAACAAACCAAACAAACATGTTGGTGCGCATTAAACATGGAGTGCGTGCATAACAATAATAAAAATTTAAAGGCACATCATTGCGCACACACACACACATTGCAAACACTGCAGTGATGAAAGACCACCAGGGTGAAAAACATCAGATAGAAGTAGAACAGTAGCTGTACAGCGTTATGAAATAATTGGCGCAGTTTTGCCTTTGCTTGTTGCGGTGTGTGATCCATGCGCATTGATTAAATTAAATGAAGAAAGTCTGTGAGCGTCTTCGATGAAACACGGTATGGTAAATACGATTCAGTTCAATTCGATTTTAATTAGAATTTAACCACAGGTTGCATGGTGGCCAGTTATGGCGTGCTATTTTGACATGCCATTGAGTGTGCGGTTTGGGACGCAGCCAGTATGATAGCTCGCGGCGGGTTCAACCTTGGGTCAGTTTAAGACGTGACGTAGCTAAAGCAAGGTTACCGGTAGCCGTGCATGAAAAGTAAACACGTAGAACCCACCCACAGTACGCGGAATTAGGCTACTTTTATTTTACGACAGCTATAACTCGAGTTGGGGAGCTGGGGAGGGGTTCAGGAGACAGAAGGGCTCCAAATTTTACAGCGACGCATTACGGATTTCCCTCTTTCCTCATTCTTTGATGTGTGCTGCCACTTTGCTGCTGTAACGCCTGCCCTGTAGTTCACCTTTTCCTCATTGTGCCAGAGTTCACCAAGTACACATTACACTCCCCAGTGTTGAATTAACCCTCTTACCGTCTTCTCATGTCCCCACCTGGACTTGATCAGAACCAATTAGACCCTGAGCTCTGAGCACCCATTTGAAATGTTGACTCCTTCTTCTTTCTTTTCTTTTCTTTTCTTAACCCTCTTAAACGCTTCATACTTGTGATCCGTGTAATCATGTGCTTGATCGTTCCTCGTCAGAATCGTAACAACGTGTGGAATGCTTTAAGTAAGTGTCCTTTTTGCCTCTTCACTACCTGAAGTTCAAGTATAGTTCATTTGCACAGTAAAGGAGATAAGGTTAGTAACCGTTCATGTGTAACACCCTCCATTGAATACAGGGAGGTGGTGTGTGATTAGCAGACGCTCACATCTTTGGAAATTGGCATAAGTAGGCTACATTTAAACTTAAGCTGTGCTTTATATAGGTTTGAGCACTTCCTTGCTGTTGTAAAAGGAGACAAAGAATGAGAAAAGTAAGCCGTGATTTCTATGGCATTATAATGCATTATGGGATCATGAGATTGCTCAACTGTAATCTGATGTGTTGTTATTATGTAGTCTGTTTTACACAGCTAAATCTCTACACTACACTACATATAGCTGTATCAGGGGTTCTCGGTTTATTTAATGCCTCCAGGAGTCAGTTCAACTTTACAAGGATTTTTCATGGACCCCCTCACCCCCCAATAATCCAACTCTTCAAATATTAGACTTATTTTTAAGTAATGGGGCGCACGGTGGCTTAGTGGTTAGCACGTTCGCCTCACACCTCCAGGGTCGGGGGCTCGATTCCCACCGTGACCATGCGTGTGCGGAGTTTGCATGCTCTCCCCGTGCTGCGGGGGTTTCCTCCGGGCACCCTGGTTTCCTCCCCCAGTCCAAAGACATGCATGGTAGGCTGATTGGCATGTCTGAAGTGTTCGTAGTGTATGAATGGGTGTGTGAGTGTGTATTTGATTGTGCCCCGTGATGGACCAGCACCCTGTCCAGGGTGTACCCCGCCTTGTGCCCGATGCTCCTTGGGATAGGCTCCAGGTTCCCCGTGACCCTGAAAAGGATAAGTGGTATAGAAGATGGATGGAGGGATTTAAGCAATATCCAGCGTTGGGGATTCGATTCTTGCCTCCAGCCTGTGTGTGCAGAGTTTGCATGTTCTCCCTGTGCTTTGGGGGCTTCTCCGGGTACTCTAGTGTCCTCCCCGAGTCCAAATGTCCGTGGAGTGTGTGTGATTGTGCCCTGTGATGAGTTGGCACCCCGTCCTCGTGCCTGCGGCCTTGTGCCCTGAGTCCCCTTGGATAAGCTCCAGGCACCCTGTGACCCTGTGTAGGATACGCGGTACAGAAAATGGATGGATGGAACTAGAGAGCTTTTTTATTCCTGAACTTTACATCATCCAATATTATATCCTGATATTATTTATTGGCCCTACTTCTGTCCCCCCCCCCCCCCAGTTCTTAAGGTTTGGATTAAACCCTTTCAATTCAAGTTAACCAATATAATAACTGAAAGAATTCAACAATAAACATAACTGATAATGGTGAGTGTGTCAATATCCCTCGACTAGTCTGTAGGAATATTTGAGAGTACTACATGATCAGACTCCATAATACATCCCCGATATGATTAGTCCCCACTTCATACAGGGCACATTGATCTACTGGTAAATTACTGCTAACCATCCCACGTTCACGATTAAAACACAAGGGTGACCATGCGTTCTCAGTAGTTGCAAATAGACCTTGGAAAATGCCAGCTTTTAGAGTAAGATCTGCTTCAACCAATGACCAATTTAAATCTTGCCTTAAGACCCATCTTTTCTCCTTGGCATATGACTGTATCTAACTCTTGGTTTTTTAAAACGTGTTTACTTAGTAATAAGTTTAATAAAGGGGTTTATACTTTGTGTATTTAATGTACGTGTGTGTGATTTTTTTTTTTTATGTTACCCTGTCTTGTGCTGTAATGTTGCTGTATCTTTTGAACCTCGATTCCTGTCACACATTCCAGCATTTTGTTCAGCTTCGGCTGTTTAGAATCGAAACGGAATTGAAATGTAGGAAGGATTCATTTGAAGGGTTGAAGATCCATTTCTCAGAGGATTTGAAGGGTTGAAGATCTTTCAGAAACCTGAGTGCTGCAAACGTAACCCTTTTGTTCTTCTAGGTTTAATCAGCAGTTAGGTTGCCATAGTGTCCAACTGGACCTCTCTTTGACTGACACTGTAAGAGTCAATCAAACACTAAGTGCGCGCGCGCGCTGCGTGTTATGAGAATGCAGTGTTTATTACAGAGTGGCACGTGACTCGTGCGCTTTAACGTCATCTGTGGATGGAAGTTGGAATGTGGCTCGTGTTGAGTCCTCCTTTATTACCGTGTGTGTGTGTGTGTGCGCGCGCGCGCGTGCGCTCTGGGCCTGTTCGTTCCCCCGCTGACCCGCTGCTGACCCGCACTCACAGACCCTGACATGCGGGTGAACTCCGGCACCAAGCCTCGCCAAGTTCACAGTCCATCAAAGGAGCAGATAACGGAGCGCGAGCGCCACTAACAGCGGCGGGGATAAGCTCCATTATCTTTAAAAACACACACACACACACACACACACACACACACACACACACACACACACACACACACGCGCGCGCGAAAATGCATGCGTATTATGCACAGGCCTATAAGCTGTTGATATGCATGTTTTATACAGTAAGTGTATTTCGATTAAGTTAATTAAGTCGTGAAATAAAGGATTCCGCATTGTCTGTAGTAATAGTAATAATAATAATAATTAATGGTGAGGAAGAGGAGACAGGACTGCGTGCTCTCTCTTACTCACACAGTAATATTATAATATATTACATCATAAACCCAGGCTGTGCTTTTGCTCAGAGGCGACACGTGGCGCGACTTTGCTACTGAATCTGCGGCCAATGGCGGCGCGAGCGTCTTTGATTTATCGGTATACTGGAGGGGGAGGGAGAGGGTTTTACACACACACACACACACGGTTCACTAAAGGGTCAGCTGGTCACAGTCTTTAAGGTGTAACACAGGTCTCCTCTGTGCCCTGATGCTGTACTTCATTTCAATTGTTTAGAACAATTTTCTTGTTTAAAACCAAGTTGAACTAAAACTCTAATAATAAGTTAGTACAATATAAAATCAGAACGTTTAAGTTATGTTCGGAGCAACCATGAGGGATCTAAGCTGACTTAAAAAAATAAGCTGTTATGTTTGTGTGTGTATGTATATGTGTTATATGTATATGTATGTATATATGTATATATGTATGTATGTATATGTGTGTGTGTGTGCGTGTGTATATGTATGTGTGTATATATATATGTGTGTGTATGTGTGCGTGTGTGTATATGTATGTGTATATATGTGTGTGTGTGTGTGTGTGTGTGTATATATATATATATATATATGTATATATATATATATATATATATATATATATATATATATATATATATATATAATCCTTTTGCAGTGTATCCATCCATCATAGCTTTCTCACAGAGATGCTATCAGTTTATAGAATTACTCTCTTCAACAGGCTGTGTTTAACACCTTGACTGTTCGGTTATAATGCTGCATTGTAAGACATTTCAGGTGGTTAAACTCCGAAACGAAAGTTCACCTGATAATGACCTTCGTTTAACCTCAAAAAGTTATCTTTAACTAGTCAAGACAATGGATTACATTCAGTTTAATATTTTGAAAACGTATAAACTCGAGTTCAGTATCCAAAACTTGAAAATTGGAGTTGAAGAGAAGAGACGAGTTCACATCACTTGATGGGGCTGTCGTGTTTTACAGTGTGGCCAGAGGGATGTACTGATCTGATCTGATCTGATCTGAACTGAACTGCATGGTTTTGAGGCTGATTCTGAAAAGCGGGATCTGTATTTAACTGGATTTGTCATATTTCAGCATTTAATCCACCTACATACTGTACGTATTGAGTTGAGTGACACAAGTCGGATCTTGTTAATGCGCACAGGACACACAATGTCCTGAAGCAGTTCTCATAACTCGGCAACAGAACATTTCAGAGTTCATACAGAATGGCAGTTTCGGGTCAGTATCTGAAATCAGACTCTGATATCGATAGAAGTTGAATAAGTGGTAGTGATCCTTCACTAGCTGGCCAGTATTAGGATATGGTGTACTATATTTTGGAATCTATTGGTATGATCTGTGATTGATTATAAATCCAGCTGGATACTTTTCAGGGCAGAGTTTAACAATGGGTAAAGCTACAGAGTAATGCCATATGACCCATAATTTGGCCAGACTCCTGTGGGTCATATGAGGTGTGGTGGTGCAGCAGGTAGTGTTGCTGTCTCACTGCTCCGGTTTGGGATTTGATCCTGAGCTCCAGTTACAGTCCGTGGCTCCTGTTTGGCTGAAACGGAAACTTGCAATCACATAAGTCTTTTGCAGTCTAGTTTGGACACGCCTGTGTATTACATGATGTATGTACTATATACTGTAAATATACAGTATATACTCACCATCCACTTTATCAGGAACACATGCACATTCATGCAGCTATCTAATCAGCCAAGCATGTGGCAGCAACGCTATACAAACCGTTCTGCAGATTCAGGCCAAGAGCTTCAGGTAATCTTCACATCAAACATCAGAATGCGGAAAAATTGTGATCTCTGTGACTTTAACTGTGACATGGTTGTTGGTACCAGATGGGCTGGTTTGAATATTTCAGAAACTGCTGTTGTCCTGGGATTTTCACCCACAACAGAGAGGTCAGAGGAAAATGGCCAGATTGGTTCGAGCTGCCAAGGAGGATATAGTAACTCAAATAATCACTCTTTTACATCTGTGGTGAGCAGAAAAGCATCTCAGCATGCCCAAAACATCAAACCTGGAGGTGGATGAGCTACAACAGCAGAAGACCACATCAAGTTCCACTCCTGTCAGCCAAGAACAGGAATCTGAGGCTATCATGGGCACAGACTCATCCAAACTGGACAGTTGAAGATTAGGAGAAAAAAAACCCCCCACCTGTGTCCAGTTTCAGCGAGTCTGTGCCTGACATATGATGTGTTTATGTCTTTCTTTGCATTTTCTCTTGTGAAATTCCTCCAATGGAGTTCAGCAGTGTGCTCTGGTGTTGTACTAGTGTACCATTCAGGGTGTATTCCTGCTTCACACTCAGTGTTTCTCAGAAGTGTCTTCAGATCCACCACAACCTCAATCGGGATACTGAAGATGGACCAGTGAATGAATGAAATCGGATCTCGCACACGTTTCTAGCTGATACACACATGGCATGCCTGCTCCATCACATTCCTCAATGCTCATACTGTGTGGAGAATCAAATGAATCAAAAATCTGCTCGTTTTATTCTGTGCTTCTCATTCAGCCACACTTAACTCAGTTTTTGCGTGGACTCGACAACTTATACACTCAAGGGGGGGAAACAAAGGATACTAAACGGTACGCTTTCTGTTGCTTATCTTTTGGACCTTTTAATATATGTTTCCTCTGGAAACATGGATCTTTAACAAAGATTTAAGGTAGGGCTTCTCAATTTTGTCGTAGCTAGTGATTCCTTTAACTGTAAAATCATTTCCATGAATCCCCTTATTACAGGTGTGACATGGGAATTGTTTAAACGTGTACAATAATATTACGCCTATTTGTTAAGAGCTATAGAGCATTTTATTCCTGAACTTTCCACTGACCGAACACATTAGGTCCAAGATGACATTATTTACAGACCTACTTGTTTTTTTTTTTAGGCTTTAGCGTGTTGGATTAAAACGACCACGCTAATAACTATTAGAACTCGATCTTAAATATAACAACATTGGTAATGTTGAGTTGGAAATTCATAACATTCTCAACATACATAATCATGAGGTACATAATTCGACCGTAATTACCTTTCATAGTAAAGCTTTAACTGCCCTTTTCCAGGTTAAAGATACTAACTAACAAGTACAAAAAGTGTACACTTTGTATCTTTAGTACACTTAGTATAAACTGTGTTACTGATACTGTAGGTGTCAAAGTAGATAGATTATTTATAAAATGTATAGGTTTTAAAAAGGAGTAAGTGGTAGAAAATGAATGGATGGATGGATGGATAGGTGTTAGAGGTGAAAAGTCCAATAGTTCAGTTTGACAGTTTTGTTTTGTTTTTTTTTTCAATAAAGGCTGAAAAACTGCAGTTTTAACTCATCGGGACCAACCAAATGTCCTCACAAGTTCAAAACTGTCAGATATTCCTAACCTTTTGGGGACATTTGTTTATAAGAACATGCACTAAGATGAAGGAATGGGTCCAACAGCCAAAAGCATATTCTAAACAACACGGTTTTCAATTCATTATCACTGTTAGATGATGCTTTCATCACATTTCAGAAATGATCTCTTAAACAAACCTGGCCTGATCCTGCTCTTTTGTCAGGTATCATGTTTAATGTATCGTGTTGCCTTCTGGATCATCAGTGAATGTTTGCACATTATGTAATAGTCGTGTACGAGTCCATCAATCGTCCTCAGTGTGAAAAGATGGATCTCAACATCATAGAGTCGCTGATGGAAAGGAGTCAAATATGTAGAAGATGCTGGAAAAGTAAAGAATGTGCAGGACCTGGAGGATTTTTCTGAAGAACAGTGGGGCGGTTTAACTGAACAATCATCACAAAACATACACACGGTCGTTGATCATCCAGGTAACGACACACAGTATCAAGAATCAAGCGTAGTGTAAACTTTTAAACTGGTTCATTTGTGTAAATTCAGTTATTATCATGTCTTGTGGACTATATGTAAACATCTGTCATGTGAAATAGCTTATTCAGGGCAGGACTAAATAAAAAAATAAAACGCATTTAAAAAAAATTATTAGCATTTTACAGATTCCTCAAGGCGTATGTAAACTTATGAGCACACCGTGACTTGTATATGACTTGTGCTGGGTACTGGTTGAATCAGAACTAATTTGGTAATTCTACAGCAATAAATGTGGATGCTTATACAATCACAACACATCCACGTCAACATTACGAGCCATTTTGTGTAGGTTCATGATACCAAGTCTGCTTGAGTTCCAGGTTGCGACACTACAAAACCTGCTAAAGTTCAAGCGCGTGAATACTTGAGCAACAAACCGTATTTGAGAAGTGTGAGGACATTTCGAATTCAGCCCATTTCATTACACTCTCTTAGTGCAATTCCTTAACCTCCTTCCCCAGCATTGGATTTTCAATTGTCAGCCAAATTTACACAGTTATAACTTTTAAACAGGTCATCGATATATAACTGCTTGCTATTCTGACTTTCATGTTCAGAAGAACTGGCGTATGTCCATCTATTAATGTTGTATTTGCATATTCAAATCCAACTTAAGATCAGAGATCACAAGTTATCAGTAATAGTCAATGTCTTTGTGAATAAATTACACGACACACAATTTTGTTGATCCCGTTTTATTAAAGCAGACAAAAACAAATGCATTCTGGGAAAAGTTACGCTCTTGGGGAGTTCTCACTGAACTTCATGTCGGAGATATAATTATGCAGCATCACCAGCAGGCTGGTATCTTCTGCATTCAATAAGAAGGGGAGAAATATAACTAGTGCTGTTTCAGCCATAACAAACTGGAGGAAAAACTGACCATGTGGCATCACTAAGAATTATGAATAAAGTTTCAATGCGATTTATTTATTTATTTATTTATTTGTTTAGGGACTGGAACAAGCCCCAGCCCTGCACTCACTTCTTATGTAGAGAATTTCTAGGTTCCATTTTGTGGTTTGTACAACAACAATTTGAATTTCATAAGCATACATACATATATACACATATATATGTAAATACCTTACATATACATATGTAAATAACTTAAGTAATATTTGGTGCAAAGTCTGCGGAAAGACCAAGAGCAACCAAAAGTCAAAATGAAATGCAGCTTTGCTTTGGCGGCTGCATCCGGACCAGTTATTGCTCGCTTTCTTCCGCCATAGTGTGATTTCAAAAGCCTTCGAACTTAAAAAAAAAAAAAAAAAAAAAAAAAAAAAAAAAGCTTTCATTTCACCCTGAGGAAATAAAAATGAAATAAAAAATAGAATTCCACAGAACATTTCAGACACAAGGAACTGTTTTGTACATAATGAAATGCAGTTTTACAGCTGAAGACCATTATTCCTTTACAAGAAAAAAAATGGTTTAGAATAGATGCAAAAGTTATTCAATCATCCTGTCATTTTCAGCCTTAAAAAAAATAAAACCCATTCATGCAAGGTTTTTTCTCCCCAAAGCCATGAATTGACATAGTTTGAGCCGAATTGATTTACTTCAGATGTGTGGGAAGCATGATTTTATAGTAGTGTTAAATAGAATTTAAAATATTTACACTAAAATCTTCACGGCCTAGCCCACTCCGGAGAATTTCTCAAAGATCTCGGCATGAACGTCAGTCTCGCGTGAGGACTTCATCATTCGTCATTTCCACATCAGCACTCCAGAGTAGTGATACAATCATTTCACTTCCACAATATACAAAACATAATCCTTGGCCATTAAAAATACATTAAAAGAAGAAATTACCGCTTAATTGTTTGCATTTTTAAACCGACCACTTTGTTTTTTTTGTTTTTTTTTAAATCCCATATTTACATTATCGATTCAGTTTGAAAGGGAACGTGACACAGCGGGAGACGTTTTGGCAGAGGGAGGAGTCCGGGTGAGCGAGCTACGCTGCGAAACTCAAAAGTGGTTCGGTGGAATCCGAGCCTTCGTAGTCGGCGCAGGAAATAAACGACAGTAGTCTTGAAGTTGGTCTCGATTCTGCAGCGTGCGTTCACATGTGGGATTGGGGAGTGCAGGAGGGAAAAGGTAAAAGGGACGATCTAGGAGTGCTGCGACATGCCGTTCACTAAACTCCTCAGCTGCTTCACCACCGTCTCGATCAGCTTCTGCTTGTCGCGGTCGTTTTTGCGGAACTGGGAAAAGATGTTGTTCTTTTTGCTTGTGTCCTTCATCCTGGGAAAACAACAGAAGGAAGACTAGGCTGTATGTGTCATGTACAAGACGTTCACGGTTCACTGTGGAGATGTGAGCACGTCATTTCATCTACGGTTACACAGCGTGTGAAGACGTTTGGAGTGTGGCTTTCCGCTCAGTAATGACGAAATTAACCTTAAATGAACCTTCTACTGCATGAATTATTAGCTCTTGAATTGAACTTGAATTAGCTCAAGTAATAAAAATATATTGAAAAAAATGTAGTTGGTAAATTGGTGCCGGATGGTAACAATGTGCAATGGTGGAAAGTATCATATAGTCAAGATTAACACAACGTTTATGAGATTATAATTCCTGCATTTTCCAGACTATAAATTGCAGGGGGGGTTTTTGTCACCTAGTATGCATGTAAAAGTTATATCTTCTAGAAAGGAATTACAGTTGTAAAGTATGTGGATGGATGATGTATTATCTTTTTTATGTCATGTCAGAATTCCCACCGTGGCCCTGTGTGCACGGAGTTTGCATGTTCTCCCCGTGCTGCGGGGGTTTCCTCCGGGTACTCCGGTTTCCTCCCCCAGTCCAAAGACATGCGTCTCTGTGGGGGCTGATTGGCGTGTCCGTAGTGTATGAATGGGTGTGTGAGTGTGTATGTGATTGTGCCCTGCGATGGATTGGCACCCTGTCCAGGGTGTACCCCGCCTTGTGCCCCATGCTCCCTGGGACAGGCTCCAGGTTCCCCGTGACCCTGAAGAAGGATAAGCGGTATGGAAGATGGATGGATGGATTGATGTCATGTCAGAGTAAAAACCCCCTTTTTCCAGTTACATAGGAATACAGTAGTACTACAATAGTACTATTAAAAAAATTGGATTTTTAAAAATGTATTTGTTGACATATGGCAACACCATGCAGTACAGTGTTAACAGTTTCGTGATGTAAATTCGATTAGTTTCAGTGTTTAAGGAAACATACTAAGTTTTTCTACTCTTATCTCCTTGTCATTTTCACCCTATTGTATGTACAGAAGTAATGAATAAACACCACAGAGTGGTTGTGTATGTGATTTTTTTTTTCTTTCTAGAACAGCAAGTCCCCATATTTAAGAGGTATTCTATTCTTCTAGCACCACAGCAATCTGCCAATGTTCATTTATTTATTTATTTATTTAAAAAGTCTCTTAGCATGTTTTATCCATATACAAGTGAACTAAATGTGGAACGTCTGTGCAACAAGTCGGTTCCTTAAGTTATCACGTCATTCCCTCACCAGCCTGTATTTCTTCTCTTAAGTGCAAGGTCCTTTGTCCTGAAGATTTTCATGTTTAGACAACTTACCCTCACATACAGGTTTCCCTGTATGCGCCGAAACTGGAGACTTCTTCCAAACACGCTACACAAATCTCTCATTATGGCATCCGCCATATATACGTCCTTCCTTGTGTAAGCCGCTACTATAGAAATGTAGCGCATTGGCACTAGTGCATTAATATAAACCTGTGATTCACCTTGTAGCTGGAACTACGCTCAGAACCATGCTGTTATATTCAATTCGTCAGACCGAGTCGAGAATTGTGAGTACCGTACAGTAAATTTAGGATTTTATATGGAGAGTTGTTTCACCGGTGTATGCAAGTACATTGCAAAAGGGAAATTGTGTGAAACTGTTACTACCTACCCTCGGTTGACTCTGTCACATGTTAGCATTCAAAAAGAAAGAAAATCGCATATTAGGTGCTGATGGGAACAACATCAGTAATGTTTACGTCACATCAACATAGGAAGGGAAGCTTCTTTAAAACATATCTTAGGACAAACAGGATATGTAATTAAATAAAGGCTAAAGAGGAATACTGACTTTTCCAAAAGTGCAAGTGCAGTGGACGGGTTGACCCGAAGATACTTTGAGGTGGGCTGGCCGTAGTCTGCTAGGTAAGTGGACCAGTCCCACACCATGAACAAGTCCAGCAACTGCAATACAAACAAACAGATCATTACATACAGTGTGCTGATCACAGAAGTAAACAAGTTCATTTACACAAAGACAATAACCCAGTATTGCTGGTGATCTTAATCCGATGAAAATGTGAAGCGCCGCAGATTGAGAGTGGGGGAGGAGGTGGGGTATTCGAGCTGCCGGCGGGGGTTACTTGTGGAGAAGCCTGGATCTGGCATTCAAAATGCAAAAGGAAGAGCAATCCCTTGGTGACCTCTGGATAACCTGTACAGGGATTAATCCCAGCTCTGCTCTGGCCTGTAGTCACACTGGTACACACCTTCCAACCACTTCACACTTCCAATTGGGAAATCAGACACACTGAGAAGAGCAGTGTCTCACCGCAGCTTAAGTACAATGTATGCTAATGGCTATGAAGCAATAGGGGGATGATTGCTGGCTGGCTCGTTCATTACGGAGGGTCGAATTTAGAGCTAATTCCATTTCACACCTGCTATGCGCTCTGTATTGGGGAGGCCTGATTGCCAGAGTGTCATGTAGTGCTGCCTGCAGTTCCTGCTGGGTTGCATTACAGCCACTAAACGAAGGGGGACACCGGGGTGGGACTGTGGGAGAGAGTCTGTAAGTGTATAGAAATGCCAAAGTGTATAGATTCCAGGACGCGCGTGTTTAAGTCTGACACGAAGTTTGTTATAGTAACGATGCTCACAAAGTCCAAATAACAGAGTATTGCTGTATCCCGATGTACTATTGGTCTTTCGTCTGAAAGAACTGGGACTCTAGGACACCTGTAGCTTAATGCAAAAGTTTGCATACCCTTCGCAAAATGAAGACAGCATAAATTTGATTGATGACAAGAGATTTAGTGCGTTGTGACAGAAGGTTATTTATTTCCTTTCATTTTATATGCATTGGGACAACTGAGGAAAGCTTGGGGGTGAAAACTTTTTTTTTTTCTGTAAAATGTCTTCCATTGAGTACAATGGAAGCTCTCAGATTATCTCACCACAACTCTGACTCATCTCCATATTTTATTTGGGCTGATGTTAATTCTCTCTATTGCGGTTCATCGACCCTCCACAGTCACTCAAATGAAGAACTCTGCCCAAGCAACACTCAACCTGTCAGAAGCTGTAAGCGCGTCCGACCCGCCTCCAGTCTACCTTTCATGGCCTGATTCACGTTCTTCATTAGTATTTCTTCTCATCCTTCGCGTTAAAAAGAAAACCACCACCTGCTTGATCGGTATCATCAAATCTGGATCAACAAGTTCCATGTCGGCCATGTTTTGGGTCTGTAGCATCATTTGATCATTTGCAGTGTGCTTCCCTCAGGGCATTTAATTAAAACTAGAACTAAAAGATCCACCAAGATTACAGATGAAGCAATAAACTGCATAAATCATAAGAGCTAGGGCTTTTATAATCTGCATGTATGAGGAAAATAATTAGATTCTTCGCACGCAACCTGATAACCAGAGTTCAGACACAGTACACCTGAGATGCTTTCAAGAATAAAGAGTTCCCAAATATCGAATAAACAAAATCTTTGGTGTGAGCATCATCAGCTTTAAACATGTTTTTGTGGTTTAAGAAGTAAATCGGCTCGGTTTGTTCCGAACATCTTGGAGAACGTCCAATTTTTCTGCAGACTTTGGGGATTTTTCTAGAAGAAACGGCAAAACTGTTTGAAAACCACTCGATACGTAATATGCTTCTATTAGAGAAATGCTTCTATTACACATTTTTTGGAGAAATGTTTACAATTTGCTACAATTTTTCCTGACGTGCTATTGCGAAAATAAACATCGAAACAAACAACTAAGATTAAATTGAGGCTTTCCCCCCCATGGCACTGTGCGTACTGGAAAGAGGATGCTGTAGCCAGTTCGGACCCGCTTATAAAATATCTTTAAATACAGTAAAAACAAAACAGAATCTGTGTTTTTAGGGTGCAACCAACAATGTGTTTGAAGATCTCGTGACTTTTGTCAGCTAAGGGTTTTAACTTCGGCAGCTCGAGTTACAGATAACAAAGAGGTTTAAAAATGGTTTGAAACAGCCCAGAGTAAACAGGAGTGACCCCATTAGGGATCAGATGATTGGCAGTGACATTGTGACCTCTGCATTCGGGGTCAGTATGTTCTCGAACAGGCCAATTCCAGTGGATCCATCTTAGGCGCTGCCTGTAGCCCTTGTCAAAACTGATACCCAAGTATCTCCCCCATAGCACCGGGGTTCTCATTGGTTCCCTGGATAGCGAGATGTTTCTGTGAGTGGCGTGTATTGACCGAGAGGTTAATCTTAAAGGGAAGGGCAGGGTGAGGCGGTAAAGCCTGACCACTGGCACTCTCCTCATCTCCTTATCTGAGAGCAAGGCGCTTGACCCTGTCCTGAGCGCTCAATCTGACTGCTCCCTCAGCTTGAACCAAAATCAGAGGATACTTGAAGCACAAAAATCCTTCTGACATTTGAGCCAGTCTACGGAATGCCTTTATCACTCATCACTAGCTATCTGGTAGGCTACAAAAATTCAACCTCGTTCCAGATCACGCATTCCACCGTTATGGCCGTTTCTCACCTCTGCCTCTTTAAATTGTTAGCAATTCTTCATCTGTGAGAAAATGAAGGGCTGACAAAAAAGGGTAAGGGCACAGACGGGTATGAAACTGTACGTGATCAGCGGACAATAGAGAACGGAGCTCGGACGAAAGCTGTCTGAAAAAGCTTGTCACCTTATCTAGCCGGTTTCCCGTTACGACATGTATGCGACCAAACGACACGGCAGATTTATCATATTAGATTACACGACAAAGACAAGAAAGACGTGTCTACAAGACTATACGAGGCTTTCATTAAAATATGTATCTTTGTTTTTGCTATACAAAAGAGGAACGAGATCATGATTAGAATTTCCGCTTTCATTTCCTGATATTTACATCTAGTGTTAAATAACTTGCATCGTTAATAACGTCACACCTTTTGTTTGAACCCAACCATTTTTCGAGTGATCAAAAATATTGGAACAGGCGTTTCCTGTTGCCCGGGTGTGCCCTGTTAGATTGATTGTTTAAACAATTAATAGCTCTGAATGTCTAATCTTGGTTTGAGGTCTGGGTTTCGCCTGTGAAGACTGAAATTGTGAAAAAGTATAAACAAACATGAAGATGAGAGAGATGTCTATGGGAGAAAACCAAGTCATTCTGAAGCTGAGAAAAGTGGGAAAATCAAATCAGAGCCATTGCACAAGCATCGGGCATGGCCAGTACAACCATTCTGAATGTCCTGAACAACAAAGAACCCACTGGTGTACTAACGACCAGACATGGAACAGGTCGAAAACAGCAGCAGTTAATGACAAACATTGTGAGAGCTTTGAAAAAAAACCCCTAATCAACAATCTGTCAACTGACCGATTGTGTGTCTACCACCGGTAACAATCACTTCCGAGACATATTACAAGCTCCAGCGCACATTAAACATAATACAGATGACTAAATCTGATAATAGCTTAATGACTACTTGATAAGATCAAATCATCGCGCGTCCCATTACTGGCCCGCTGTAGCTTCTTTACCTCGGATCAGTTTGTGACACTGGGCTGCTGAGATCTGGTGCTTACCTGTCGAAGGTCAATGAATGCCAGCTGTAGTGTGTCCCCCTGGAATCCCGGCACAGGCTCTGAACTGGCAAATACTGCAAAGATAACAAGAACGCAATGTAATAATTCTCAGTACTCCATTACTCCAGTCTGACCGAGTCCATTTATGACTAGCAACTGTTTACTGTTATTTGTAGAGAGTCATTGTATTGTAGATTCAGAATGCTTCTCTCTGATGGATATATAGTATTGTTTCTTTCAAAGCTCTTCTTTTTAAACATATCCACTTACCAAACTGTAACCAGGTACTTATTCCACACAGGCAGAGCAACAGATATGAACTCGTTGTCAGAGGTTACTGGTATTAAAATGTTCCAGTGTTATGCCTGGTGCAAATTGAACCACTGGTGAATTCAACTGGATCGTGAAATGATGAACTTTTCCCAGTTCTCGATTCACAGCCAGCGAGAGGCCTCGGGTATTTCCTGTGCTGCTGAACCCCGGTATGAACTCTGATTCACCCCGTCATACCGGCTTCAGGGCTTTACGGGGCAGCTACAAACCCCACACACACGACCCACATTTCTCCACGTGCGACAGTGACGTAGCATACGAACGGTTGAACGGCCAGGGCACACAGGGCACAACGCTTCTCTCTTTGTTCTCCATATGCCTATTTAACAGAACGATGATTTGCTTTGGTCCATGATCTCCTGTGCACGAGACACAGGAGATCGTGTTCTGCATTTAAGCGGCACAACAATACGCACGCTTCACATAAACGCCGTGAGGTGTTCAATACATTTTTATATTAGGTGCAAGCATTCACTGTTTCTCAAGAAGGCTACACGCTACATTTGGAACAGGATGATCTTCAGAAGCTAAAGATGATATTTACATGTTTCCCAGAAGACAAAATAATAACATATCCAGAGCAACCTGTTCAAAAGTTTACATCCCCATGGCCTCACCATGTTATCCTCAGTGTGAAAAGATGGTTGTAATATGTTGAAGATGCTGGAAAAGTAAAGAATGTGCAGGACCTGGAGGATTTTTCTGAAGAACAGTGGGGCAGTTTAACTTCTCGGGACAAACAAGGGACTCATGAAGAACTCTCACGAAACATAAACACAGTCGTTGATCATCCAGGTAACGACACACAGGATTAATAATCAAGCGTAATGTAAACTTTTAAACTGGTTCATTTGTGTAAATTCAGTTATTATTGTGTCTTGTGGACTATATGTAAACATCTGTTATGTGAAATAGTTTATTCAGGGCAGGACTAAATTAAAAAAATATATATATACACAAAATGCAATTTTTTATGATCTTATTTAAAAAAAAAAAAAAAGAATAAATTATTAACATTTTGCAGATTCTGTATGTAAACTTATGGTCTCAACTTTATATGACAGGTTATTTACTGTTCTAGTGAAAAAATGATCTGTTTGCACATGCTCATTGAAGAATAAGCTCACTCTTTATTTGGATCACTGACACCAACAGGCACGTTCCAGAATTTCCAAAATTCACACGCCTAAAAGATCACCGTGTTCGACACATGAATGTTTTTGTAACTACATGCGGATCACGTGGACTCCTGTTGCTAATATAACTCTCAAAAACCAGCCGGAACAAGACACGAGCTCTCAGTGATGCTGTGGCAAGACGCGCCAGGGTTATTTTCTGAACTTTCCTCAAACACTTTACACTTTCATCAACAGTGGTTAAGGAGAACTAAGAGACACTGCCTCCGTGCATGCAGCCATCTTGGATTCTGTATTTAATACGCATGGACTGCATTTATCCAGCTGATTTATTCACGAGTTGTTCTAAGGAACATTTACACAAGAAATTTGGTATTCATGAAAATCCCATAATTTCAAGGTGAAAAAAAAAAAAAAACCTTCGTAACCTACGCGTGTGTAAATTTATGAAGACTTACTAACGTAAAGATCGAATGCAGATCAAATCAAGCGCTTCCTAAACTTACAGCCAGTCACCACAGAGTGGCGCAGGGATGACCCGTCTGGTTCCATCGTCCCAAAGTCGTTTGGTTTTTTTTTTTTAAATGGGATTTTGGTTCAAAGCCTGAAATAAGGTCTGTGGTGACACACGAGCTCAAAATATTTTCACGTTTTATTCAACGACATCATGTATTACTGGTGTATTTTAAGTACGTCCGACATAAAGTACACTCATGAGTTTTTAAAGCTTTTACGTGTATTGAAAAAGGCGGTCGCTGACAAGTTGCTAAATGGGACGACAGAGGATGTCGGAGACGTTAAACGTCATCATGCCGAACAGGAAATAACGTTGCGGATAAACCGGTTCAGGCACAATTCCCCCAAAAAACGTGGATGAAGATTCATCCACAGAGTGAATCTGTATTGTTAAACTGTTTTTAAATACAGTTTGGAGAAGTTGTGGGAAGCTTGGTGGCGATGACGTTGAAGTCGAGCGACCGTGGTGCAGTTCGTTTGTAGCGTACGGTTAGATGTTTATGTCTGGCTTCAAGCGTCATAAAAGTTGTGTTCATTTGTGAAAATGATCTTGATGGACAGAACGTGTTCGTGTTGTAAACTTTTGTTGATCACAGATTATTTTTTGCAATAATTCAAAACCCTGTGAGATAATCCTATTGTGTTTTCCTATTGAGGGAACCGGTGTGATGATAACTTCCGGGTTTCGGTACAAAATGACGTCACCCCTGCACCGCTCTATTGGGCGATTTGTCTGCGTCTCTCCTCCTGTAAACGCCGTTATTGCCTTTTCTGCATTCGCCTGAACTGTTTTCATTTGGTTGCATATTTGATGCATATTTTCATTTGGTTGATTGCATTTTTATTTTTTGGATACAATTTTATTTATATTTTGCTTCTACGAGACGATGCACTTTAAGGATCAGTCTAATTTGATGCAAAGATTTGTACATGAGCAGGAGTGTAGCACAACATGGAGGTGAAAGCAGCGGTCGGTTTATTTAAATGTGAAAGTGCAGTAAAAATACGTTGTCCCTAAAATCAAAGAATAATCGTGATGATAAATAATCGAGATCTCAATATCGATCAAAAATAATCGTGATTATCGTTTTGGCCATAATCGTGCAGCCCTACGACACCTGCACCCCTGCATGTTCGTGCAATTTTTCAAATCAGCCAATCACGTGACAGCATGGTGCGAAAAAACAAATAACATCCAACGAACACCGTGTTGAAGAGGAAGGTCAGAGGATAATGACCAGAACGATTAAATCTGAAAAACGGCGACTCTTTACAACCGTGCTGAGCAGAAAAGCATCTCAGAACCAACAACATGCCAAACCTTGAGGTGGATGGGCTGCAACCACGTTCTGCAACCCAGAACAGGAATCTGAGGCTACAGTGGGCGCAGTCTCAATCAAACTAGAGAAGTTGAAGACAGTTTTTTTTTTCTTTCCAGTCTTCAATATGTTAAGTTGGCACAGTTTGGAACAGTGCTGTACTTTCACTGTCCATGACGATAAGTTTTTGAATCTTGAATGAAACAGAGTTTCCTTTAACCGATTCAGGACTAACAGGATATTCTGGATGTGTTACTTGTGTAAGAAGTTCAGATTTGGAAAATGAACATTATAAACACATTATAGAAATTAATTCGTTTTTGTTCTGTTCTTCTGCTCAGTACATAGCAATGCTGTGTCCTATTGCCCCAGACCATCTTATTACATTTTAGACCAATACAGCTACTAAAGGGTGTTTTTAAAATACCTAAATGTACCTTCATTTCATCTTAGTGATGATCAATTATAAAGTTCTGACAGTCGAACAACAAAAAGCCCCTTTTCCATACCAGGGGTTCCTCCAAGTGGGTGCGCGTAGTACGACACTTATATCTCACCCTCATTAATATAGATTTCCAAAAAGTATTGCCTTTTAGAGAAACCAAGCTGATCACAAAAAAAAAAAAAAAAAAAAACTGAAACCATCCTAGTTTACTTAGGTTTCTCTCCATGAGCTGGTTTTTAGCCACATGCTTGCCATATTTTCTCCGTCTTTCATGGAGACAGATGGCTTGGTGTTGGCTTTTACTCATCCGGTCATATACTATGTATATACACAAAATGAAGTGCACCACAGTGAGGACATCCCATATTTGGACAGCCGAAATTCCATCGTACGCCTGTATACCAAGAGTCCATGAATAAAATGTGCGAAAAAGGCCTTAAAACCCAGATCAGACCTTGACCCGGTTTTTTTTTTTTCCCTACAAAAGGAAACGAGAGCTTTCAGAGTGTGCTACATGCCTTAGATGTGGATCTGTTTATTTTAGAACGTTTCTGAAAGCAGTAATTACGGTGTCTGGGCGAAATCCACGAACAGGCACAGTGGCGCATGAAATGGCGCAAAAGGCGTCACGGTGAATGACCTACTTTTAAAAGAAGTCTTTTTGGGTGAGAAAACCAAAACTGCTGGCAAGGGCAACAGTATAACATCTATTAAAGCATTCACCCAACTGAGCGTGTGGTCAAATCCACACACAGCTCCTCTGTAAGCTTACCCGAAGTTTCTAGATATCTAGAGATAGCATTCCGGACACAGATTAAATCTAATCCCCAGACTGGAAAAGTCCTCTGACTGCAATTCAACCTAAGAACTGTTTTCAAGAAATTACCCTTATTTATAGTACATTCAAAAAGAGATTTCATACTGTTTTACTGACCACAAAACTAGTAAAACCTTTAGAAACTGTACTTCGACAGCCTTCAGTTCAGGATCTGTTACGATCCGTGCCGTACCCAAGTACCCGTGCTGAGTTTAGTTACCCTTTCTGGTACCTTAGGTACCACATGAGCCAAGAAATGACATACGGTATGGGTGGGGTGAAAAATATTGTATACTGTCACATCGATCTAGTTCAGTCGCACAGATTAACATCGGAAATGAGTCTCTATCAGCACAAAAATCTACATTAGGCTAGTGTAGTTTCTTATTCTTTAGAAAAGTGGCTAATTTGAGAGGCAAAATCAGATTTAAACTGTTTAAAGATTCAGTTTCATTTGACCCACACTAATGTTTTATTATCCCTATTAAACACGAGCTCACATTTCTGCCCTATAATACGTCTGCCGTCAAATCCCAAATGGCTCCTGTACTTCGTTTGCACCCTAGATAGGATAAAATACACGCCCTATCTAGTGCTCTCATGCGTAACGCAGAAAGACACCGCCTCAACAGTCAACAAACTCTGTGTTTTGATTAAAGATGGAATTATTGCCACATTTGGCTGCATTTAGGTGTATGGGCAGCCATTAAGCACACACGCAGTCAGGATACAGACAGCCCTGGGTACGGATTTGTTCGGTTGAGAAGCACCATCAGATCCTATTCAACAGCAGACAGAACAGTATGACAGACAGAACGGAAGATGACGATCACATTTGCATTCTCTTGTTAAACCTGCACTTCTGACCAATCGGGACGCTGTTGAACCGTCTCGTATACTCAAGCCGACTCTGTATGATATGCAGCAATAGTCACGGTGTCGCGGTACTCACGTTCACACTGGATGACATCCAGGTTGAACTGCTGGATGGCTCCCATGCTGACCTGCTTGAGCTCCGTGTCCAGAAGCATCTGCATCATGGACGTGGCGAGGTGCTTGCAGGCTGACATGCAGGCCGTCTGAGCCACTTTCCCCTACACACACACACACACACAGAAAGACAGCACAGATGACCTCAAGCAGTGCTGTGTTACCATTCCTCTGTGTACCACATTACATTTAGTATCATGAGCTGACGAGAGTTACATTTGACCTATTTTGTGTGTGTGCGTGTGTGTAAATAAAATTCTGATTTATATGGAGTCAGAAAATTACCCACATTTTCAAACGTGGCTCCTCAAAAATATTAACACAATATTATTAAATGCTAGGATACAGCTCGGACCATGAGGACAGGTGTTACAGACGTTCTTGCATTTTGGACACACACGTTGTTAAATCACATACTGATAACGACTGATCATGCAGGTCGACGCGGCTCATAATGAGCAGGATTACACATAGGGCAGGATTAACCGACCAAATTCAGTACACACACACGCACGCACACACACACACAAACACTCATGCAATAGCTGCTACACAAACACACACATGCTGATAACTTCAATATATATATATACATATTTTGTATTGGTAACATTTAACATGGTTAAATAAATAAATATAAGCAGGCAGAACAATTTCTACACATCAACACCCTTGTTCATTATTAGGAAGTGAGAAGGAATTCATTACAAGTTGTGTGTGTGTGTAAAATATATGTATATATATACATACATACATATACATACATATATAGTTGGGGAAATAAGTATTGAACACGGCAACATTTTTTTTTTTCTTCAGTAAATATAATTCCGTTGAGGGTATTCACATGAAATTTTCACCAGACATCAGTATTAACTCAAGAAATCTGGAAATATAAAGAATTCACAACATTAAAGTCCTTAAATAAAGCTATGTGTAATAAAGAGGAACGACACGGAAAAAAAGTATTGAACACACTAACTGAAATGTATTTAATACTTAGTGGAGAAACCTTTGTTTATAACGACAGCTTCAAGACACTTCCTGTATGAAGACATTAATCGGCCGCAGTATTCAGGTGTGATTTTGGCCCATTCTTCTAAACATATTGTCTTTAAATCTTGTTCAATTGGATTCGAGTCAGGTGATTGACTCGGCCATTCTAACACCTTGATTTTTTTTCTCTGAAACCAATTGAGCGTTTCCTTTGCTGTATGCTTTGGATCGTGTCCTGCTGGAAGGTCCAGCCACGTCTCATCTTCATCATCCTGGTGGATGGCAGCAGATTCTTCTCAAGAATCTCCTGATAAAGGGCTCCATTCATCATTCCTTCAATTATATGAAGTCTGGATGAACAGCCCCACACCATGATGCTTCCACCTCCAAACGTCACTGTTGGTGTAGTGTTTTCAGAGTGATGTGCAGTGCCATTTCTTCTCCAAACATGTTGTGCAGTATGACAGCCAAAAAAGTTCAATTTTGCCCTCATCTGACCAGACTACACTCTCCCAGTATTTCATAGGCCTGTCCAAATGAATTGTAGCAAACTTTAAATGAGCTTCGACATGCCTTTTCTTAATTAATGGAGTCTTGCAGGGTGAGCGTGAGCAGTGGAGTGCATTGCCTATTGTTTTCTCTGTGACGATGGCACCTGCTGCCTCCAAGTGTTTCTGGAGCTCTTTCCGAGTGGTCCTTGGCTCTTGGGCTACTCTTCTGACTATTCTTCTGACTCCCTGGTCAGAAATCTTGCAAGGAGCTCCTGTGCATGGCCGGTTGATGACTGAATGATGTTGCTTCCACGTGCAGATAACGGCCCCAATGGTGCTTACTGGAGGATTCAGAATTTTTAAAATACGTCTGTATCTGATTCCATCAATATGTTTTGCAACGATAAGGTTGCGAAGGTCTTGGGAGAGCTCTTTGCTTTGATCCATCATGAGATGTTTCTTGTGTGACATCTTGGTAACGAAAAGCCTTTTTATAGACCATCGATTTACTAACCCAGCTGATATTAATTTGCACAGATAGGAGGTATAATTACTTACGGATTTCAGCTGGTTCCCTGCCTTACCTTGCCTCGGAGAACTGCTTTTTCTTAGTGTGTTCAATACTTTTTTCCCCGTGTCATTCCACTTTATTACACATAACTTTATTTATGGACTTTAATGTTGTGAATTCTTTATATTTCCAGATTTCTTGAGTTAATACTGATGTCTGGTGAAAATTTCATGTGAATAGCCTTGTTGGAAATATATTCACTGAAAATTTTTTGACGCGTTCAATACTCATTTCCCCCACTGTGTGTGCAATATAATCATCATATCATCATGCTTTGTTTTTAGAGACTACCTCTAACTCTTTCAAAAAAAAAATGGCCCTAAAAACGAACCATTAAAACCCTCGTTGTCTACATGAACTGCCACTTTTTTAACGCCTGTGTCTACAATACACACTTCCATTAAGCATAATTGCTTCTGCTCCAATTCAAGACTTATCATCTTATCAAGCAACTTCATATGATCAAGAGAACGATTCACACGAGAAACTAAAACAGCCAACACACTGACATACTGGCAGCTTTATTAAGCGGTGTATGAGGCTAGGCCAGAGAGTAGAATAAAAGAGACATAAAAATCCAATCTGTTACAAAAACAAACCACTTCATACTGACAAAAAGTCAAATGGTCAGTCTACATGCCAGTGAGTAGTATCAGCGAATCCATTTAAAATGCCTAGCTAGTGTGCAAGACAGCAATTCGCTTCACATACACAGTAAGGTTAAAAAGGTGAGTCTGCTCTTTTCTTCTTAAATAATACTGAATGTACTCCGAGGAGAACACCAACTGCCTTGTACTACACTGTATACGTATGAGCTTATGAACAAACGTGATTGGGAAAGGAGAACGAGGCCAGTTATGGATGCCCACTGCACCACTGGGATCCAAACACATGAATTCTGGGAAAAGTTACAATTATTATGAAAACATACAACTATATATGACAACTGAATGAGACTACTCTTTATTAAAGTGCACCTATTATGGTTTTTCAGATATGACCTTTCATGTAGTGTGTTATAGAGCTGTTTGTGAATGAAAAAACGTCTGCAAAGTTTCAAAAATCAAAGCGCACGTCAAACCGAGTTATTGACTCCCAAAAGAAGGAATCGATTCTGAACAGCTGAAACGATTCGTTAGTGATTCCAGACTTACTTCCTGTACTAACCTACGTAGGTGTGTAACAAAAAAACCCGCTTCTGGTCTTAATTTTATTCAGACGGAGCTGAAACTCGTTATGGTAGTGGGCGTTTCCTTTTCGACACACACTGACCGTGGTAGACCAATCACACCAGACTGGGACATCTGACCAATTAGAGCAGAGTATGCTCTCTGAAAGGAGGAGTTTAGAATGAATCCTTTAGAACGGCTCATTGAACGAATGGTAATGGTAATGCTGCAGTTTAAATTATGAGCACGTCAAACTGTTTTTTGACCTTGGATGCGTGTCGATCTATCGTAGGAGACCTTTAAAACAAAATTAGGCTCGTTTCAAAACCATAATAGGTGCGCTTTAATACAAATACAAGATGTTTTCTGTATCAACATGGACTTGTCTCAGACTTCTTGGTATTTGTACTTGGACTTATCTCTGTCTCAGGCATTGGTCTCACTAAATAATACCTCGGTCTTGACCAAAAGTTTGAAGTAATAACGTTTGTGTTATTTATTTATTTATTTATTTATTTATTGAGATAACCGAATTATATGCCTACGTCTATTCTCCAGAACTATTCTGCAGGATTCTAGGTAGTTCTCAAGAGAACTTGTCTGGGATATATGAAATTGATGCAAGGGCTTGGCCTCGAAAAGGATTTGATGGTTTTTCGGTCTCGATCTTGATCCGTCTTGACTTGACTTCACAATGGCAGTCTGGACTACAATCCTGCTACGTTCACACAAGCAAGTGACAGCCAATCATTCATCTTCCATGTATCTTTTATGTGCGACACTGAGCCACGATTTCACCAACAGCAGCAAGCGACAAAGCGACAGTGCAACAAGCAATGTCTGAATCGAGATTTTCTCAGTTCTATGCAAATCACTCATGACGTGTTAAAGCGACAAGCCAAATGACTCCTATGACCAGTCCAATGACATGAGTGGGTCTACATTTCTTCAGTTCCCCAGTCACCACTTCAGTTCCTACCTTATTAGTTCACATTTACTGTTTAACACAAACAAATGAAGAAAACCCTATAACCGTAGTTTCACCTTATCCGGTCATATACGACTTCTCGTTAAATATGTGTAGAGACGGAAGGAAGTTAGAAGGAAGTAAAAGATCATGGTTGCTTTTGATGAGTGTACGCAGCTCTTAAGGGAGACCATAGCTTGCTTTGCAAATCTGCCAACAAAGCTAGTACAAAGCCAAGAATGTAACATGTAAATTAAATATAATACGTTGTAAAAAAAAAAAAAAAAAGTAGGTGTACAAATCGTGTAATGGGTAGTAGTCTGGAGTTTATAAATTAGGGCTACGATCATTTCTCATTAGAAACCCACACAGGGTAGCATATGACGGACTGTTCTCAGTGAGGCATAATCACATGTCAGGCAACGCAACAATTTTTAAATTGTTAATCTACAGCTAAGGCTGGCATAGCCATTCAGGTTTAGATGATGTATTATTCAGATTCAATCCTGGTCAGGGTCGCAGTGGATCCAAAGCCTGTGCTAGGAGAGTTAGGCATGCAGTATACCCAGAATGGGATGCCGGTCCATTACATGAATAAATGATGAAATAAAGAGTGAGGAGCAGACTCAGGCTTTTGGACCGTTCTGTATAAATCCAAATCGACTTAAGACTTAAGCTATGTTCAGTGTACATGAATGCACATACCACAGGACATTTCAAACCACACATTTCATTCTGCTGTCAATGATCAGGCTGCATTCTGACTTGAGACTTGAAGTGGCAACACAAAAGATGGCGGCTTTTTTGGAAAACGAAAACCTCCGCGTGTGAATCTCAAGTGAGAATCCGTCCTATGTCGAGCGGTCAGGGGAAACGGATCAGGTGTTCACAACATTTGACCTGGATCATGTTTGGAACAACAATGTGGAGAAGGAAGCAAAGCAAGCCTAGAGGCGAGTCCATACAGCGGACACGAGCATGCGCTTTTTTTTTTTTCCCCCCACTCTGGGGGTGTAAGGAGGGTGTTTACTTACCGACATCGCAGCATGATCATTGGTGTTATTCTGAGCAGAACCCCCAACAAAATAAAAAGAACAAAGACAGGGAAAGAAAGTATGGCAACAATAAATGGACAGATAAAGAAAAATCTGATAACCAAGCATGCCTGGTAGAAAGAAATACAAGGCTACAGTCACTTGGAGGAGAGAGAGGACATTCCTGGATATAAAACAAAACAAAAAACAAAAAGCAGTGGAGATCAAACAGGAGACAAAGTAAGATTTTTCAGAGCAAGGGCGAACTGGAGAGTAAAGCAGGCAAGCACTATGTCTTTAAAATAAAAACAGAAATGTACCTGTATCTGATGTTTAGGTTCATGGTTGCATCATTTAAATATATATGAAAGTCTTAAAATGTGTGGATGATGTGGTCCTAGGTAACCAGGAATGCTATAAAGTGTTCGGTTTAGTACTAGTAAGCATCAGTGTCCAATATGAGCTGCTACTCTAATCCTCTGCATGACAAGTTAAACATTTGTTTTCTCTCTTCTCTCTACTCCTTGCGTCTTTGTTGGGGTTTCAAAAAGGCCCTTCTGTCCCCATAAAATGACAGACGCACAGTAAAAGGAACAGACACGCCAACATGATGTTCTACAGGACCATCACACACACACACACACACACGCACATACACACAGCTCAACAAACATCTCAAACTACAACCGGAAACACACACAGCATCGTGTATATAAATGAGCACAACACCACGACGAGGCTGTGCGTGCTTAGCGAGGCTCACCGGCAGGTGTGTGAAGACCTGGAAGGTGCTACGCAGGAAGTTGATGAGATCCATGAGGTAGCCACTGGCCCTGCCGTCCGACTCGGCCATGCTCCACTCGTAATCGGCAAGCTGGATGAACTCGTCGATCTTCTGGTTGAGCTTGGTGTAGATCTCGCCTTCCGCTGCATGCCTGGCATCCTAAAGACAAAGGAACGGTGTCATGAATGTTCGTTTTCACTCAAATGACTTGCCTTATAGGTCTTCTTGACCTTTAATCCCATAAAACAATCGGTTTATATGCTAGTAGGCTCAGTATAAAGGTTCTTAACGGTGTCTTCTGAGAAAGGGTGGTCAAGTTTAGGGAATTAAAAGCTGCAGGATTAGTTACTATTGTACTATTTTTTTTAAATTATTATTATTCTTGTGATTAGGGCATTTTCCACTGTTGGCGCGATAATCCCGGGGCAATAGCGTCTACCTTATTCCAGACGTCAACTCTTTGCCAGGTATCTAACCTTAAACGTGGAGAGGCCGTAGAGTCTTGTGGTGTGGATGGTTTCCGGAGAGACGTTGGTAATGTTGGTGATGAAATCTTCCAGGTATTTACACGCTTGCTCTAAGTGGGTGGTATTTATGATGATCTGAACCAACTGCAAAACAGTCACATAACTCGATCACGCCACACTTGTTTACATACATGCTGTCAAACTGCGCTGGCATTTGATGCGCAGGGTAACCGCAGAAACGTGATGCTGACCTCAGTGAGTCCTATATGAGGCTTTCGGATGAGGTTCTGTAAGCAGCCGCTCAGCGTCCTCGTCAGCAGCAGGTTGGTGGATTTACGGAGCATGTCGTCAATCTCAGTAGAGCTGGAGGGAAAGATGAACCGGTTAGGAGACACAGTGTGTACAGATCTACATTTTAGTACACGGCAAAAGAGAACGTGGTCTTTTCATCTTTCTGTTTATGACTACTACTTTTGTCTACTACAGGCCTATAGTAGGCAAGTACGCGGTTTGGGACGCAGCCGTGCTCTCTTGTTTGCCGTCAAGCGGTTGAGCACTGCCGTGTGATCGTGTCCCGTCGCAAAATGCAGTGAAAACTCCCACACGACGTTAATAATGTGATTAAGGTGTTTACATGTCTGTAATACACCTCGATAATGCGACTAAAACAGGAATACTCCACACGTCTTAATTCAATTTGTGTTTACTTCGAGTATGACTTTAATCAGATTAAGGTAATTAAAAACTGCTGTTTACATGCTAGTTTCTGAATCAGAGTATCGTCTTAATCGGGTTAATATCGGATTATTATTGTCCATGTAAACGCACTGATTGTTGGTGGAAAATAACGTATTACTAGAACCCCAAATTTCCAGTGACTCTTGTTAGGGCTAGCTCTTGTTCCGGGGGGGAGGCATGTAGCCTTTAACCTTAACCTAGCTCTCACTGTCAACCAACTCAGCAGCAGCAACTAGGTGTGAGTATTAACAGGACGTTGCTAGAGTGTTGATTTTGCAGATAGTGTGTGTGTGTGTGTGTGTCAGTGTGTGGAGGTGTTGATTGAGAGGGAGGGGTTTAGGTAAGCAAACAGTCAATAGTGAGGTCCAGAGGCCACTCATTACCACACCCTTAACATGACAAAGAAACAATTAGAGAGGAGTGTGAACTGTGCGGTAATTTGCATTGACTGCCCACAAGGCAATTATCGACCCTAACTCCACCACACACACTCCACCTTCTTCTCCTTCCAGGGAAACAGAGCAGTTACAGGCCTCGGTGATGGTACCAATTCAATTCAGTTTTATTTGTATAGCGCTTTTAACAGTGGACATTGTCTCAAAGCAGCTTTACAGAAACGTATAAACACAGGATACAGATTTGAAGCATGTGAACGTATCCCTGATGAGCGAGCCGGTGGTGACGATGGTGAGGGAAAAACTCCCTAAGATGATATGAGGAAGAAACCTTGAGAGGAACCTGAGTCAGAAGGGAACCCGTCCTCATCTGGGTCACACCGGATAGTGTGAAAGCAAAGGGAAGTTCATTATGGTTTTATATGAAGGCTGTTTGTTGAACTAATTCACTAAAGGAGACTTGAGTGCAAAGTTGTTCGTGGTAAGTGCAGTCCTAAGCCCAACCGTAGTCCCAGCAACCACAGTGAGGATGTCCATGTGGAATTGAGGTCCAAAACCATTTCCATGGTACTTCAAGCGGTACCATCCTCAGCAATCTCCAGGCCAATAGGGATAACAGAACATGACCACAAAGTTTTGCTCAAACATAAACATCATCCGAGTAGAGCGGTACTCTTGGGGGGTGAAAATGCTTCGGCTCCACGTTACAGATGATGGAAATGCCATCTGTAAGACTGCAGCTACTCAGTCCCTCTCTCTGTTTGGGCCAGCACAACACCGACCATGCGAAACACCTCGCTAAATACCGCAGAGCTTAAACAGAACAAACATTGGCAGACTGGCTGTAGGCGGGTCAGCATGGAGCTTCCCACTGAGAGTTTGATCGAGGATCAGTTAAATCACTCTCTCCAGCCATATTTTTCCGATAAGAGCTCCACATGCCAGCGCTAACAAGAGATGACTGACAAAAGACCTAAGCTGCTGCTCAAATCCTGCTCGGAAATCCACCAAATGTTCAGTGATAAAACCTGCTTGCTAATCTATCACCTCTTGATCAATTTGTTTGGCCAATGGAAGCAATAATGGAGCTGTAAATAAGCTTTACTTAGAACAAATATCTTTGGCTTAACTTTAAAAGTACCTCAAGTCCCTAAACTATTATGGCTCTTTAGCCAAGATAGCATGTGTCCAAAACCTTATGCATTATTCCCGATAATATAAATTTTTTTTTATAAAGACACAGTTTCAGTGTCTGTCCATTTGCAGTAGTATTAAAAACAAACAAACAAACAAACAAACAGCACACCGATAGGCAGTGTAGAAATGATATACCACAGGGGCCACGGGATACCCATAATTCACTGTATTGTTAGGTTTGATTCACTTTTCCAATAAGAGCACATATACAAAGTGTTTTACTCCTCTTACACCACAGCAATTTGCCAAAAATTCTGTTTTTTATTAATGAATTCGTTTTTCTTTCAGTTACGTTCAGTGTTGTGGAACATCTTGTTATCGCTTCCTTCCTACTTCCTGTTATAACTAACATTACAACAGCTATAAACAGTTATTCCCCTCTCTTGTAGTTAATACAAAAAAATGCAGCTTGTCATGTTACAAAGACAAAGCCACAAAGACTTTCCTGTGTCTTAACTTAAAGCTTTACCTCTGACCGTTTACAAAGCTCTCAAACTGGAGACTCCTTCCACAAACGCTAAGTAAAGGTCCGCTCATAGAAACCGAGGAACAAGTCCCTGTGTAAGTTGTTACTATAGAAACGATAACACATTCGAAAGAGCACATCAATACAAACCTTGCAGCCGGAACTATTCTCCGAATCGTGCTGTTGTATAAAATTAGTCAATGCCTTCGAACCAATCAGAATGGCGTATTCAACAAAGTTCAAATTATTGTGTGGATAGCAAGCGAATGTTGTGCATGTTGGACAAAACCGTTTACTTCAATCACTAATTCAGTTAGAACAACCTTCTAAGTAGTGCTCCGAATCAGAGAGTATTTTTAAACCTCTAATGAAAGATATTCGGAGCTTGAGCCTCATACGCTGAATCAGTCCCTCCAGGATTTCGCAGAGATGAACGCAAAATCAAGCAAACTCGGCAAAATTTGGACGCTTACGGCAGATTTTCTGCATGTTTGGGCAAAGACGACGCGTCTTCGACGTCATCAGGACGTGCGTTCGGCCAAAGCCCTCTTCGATTCCCGTGCGCCGAACATGAGTACAGATAAAAGGTCCCGATGACCAACAAATCACTGCGAAAGACAATTTTATGCAATTGCAATGTCGCCAATTCAAGTAGTTTTCCATAGAAAAAGTTTAAACAAAAAGAATAACAAAAAAAAAATAAATAAAAAACTCTGCGAAATGGCATTAGTGGCCTGGTGGTTAAGGCTCTGGGTTACTGTTCAGAAGGTCGGGGGTTCAAGCCCCAGCACTACCAAGCTGCCACTGTTGGGCCCTTGAGCAAGGCCCTAAACCCTCTCTGCTCCAGAGCGCTGTATCATGGCTGACCCTGCACTCTGACCCCAACTTCCTGACATGCTGGGGTATGCGAAGAAAAGAATTTCAGTGTGCTGTAATGTATATGTGATTAATAAAGACTATCATTATATAGTCGAACATGCATATAGTCGAAATCCTGTACGGACTGGCTGAATGTACATCACTCAGGAGTTATCAGCGTGCGTGAGAACTGTGATCAGTATGACCCAGATGAGCGGATGGGATCTCCAGGAAGTGCACTCACCTGCGATGCAGTGACTCGGAGAACTTTAAACTGGCATAGATGAACTCCTTGACCTGAATGTAGATCTGAGGCACTGACTGGGACATGGGCAGCTTCTTTGGAAATGGTTGCTATAGAATAAAAGCACAAAACACAGCGCAGTGATGGCTTAATCCTCTCTGAGGTGCACAACTGTTTAAATTCTGCGTTTGGTCATTAGCGACGCTCTCTATATAAATCTGGCTATGTCCGTCTGAGAAGGCTGAACAAACCTTTTCGATCTCGGCATCGTGGAAGGGGAATCTACTGACCACAAGCTTGTACTCGGTTTCGTTTTCTACAGGGATGGGGCTGTAGTTGTCCAGCTCAAATATTTCTCTGCCGGAAATAGAAAAAAAGCACATGACTCTTTCCAGGATGCAGCATTTATATATATATATATATATATATATATATATGCACAGGACTAAAGTATCGATTCGGTATTACCTGAACACCAGCGCCCACTTCTTCAGCAGCGTTTCATTGTATTGATCTCGAATCTCAAACAACAGGTCGAAGAGTCTGTTCACCGAGAAGCCATAACTCTGGTCAAAACACACACACACACACACACACACACACACACACACACACGATGGAGAAAAACAGCAAACGTGTCAAAACCACAATGTCATAGAACTGTTGATATAAGGAAACGTGTGTACATATTCAATATCACAGAGTGACCAGAGCAAACTGCAAGGTAAACCTCACAGCGTGAGAACATGAGGTGTGAAATACCTGCAATGTGTCTGCAAAGATAACGATCAGGTTCTTCAGCTCTAGGACCAGGTCAGGATCGTTGCAGTAAGACTGTGGCAGAGGAACATGATATTAAGATTCTGCACGTAAGACTGCACGGCTTCGAATTTCCCTTCTGTCAGTCAAATGAGTCGTGAGTCAAATACATGATTCATATACAGAAAAAAGTTCAATTAAACAATAAAATAAAAGTTAACAGTGCTTTAAACGCATCTTCACTCCTGTCCAATCAAGATCCTTATTAAATTCGCCATATACTTTTAACTAGAGATGCACCGATACTGAATTTCTCGGCCGATACCGATAACCGATTATTCAGAGTGATATCGGCCGATACCGATAACCCATACCGATAGTTCTGCCTTTTATACCTTCTTTTAAATGAATAATAATTAATTCCACAATTCTGAAAGAAATGCAAATAAAAACGTTATTCTCTCCATTTCAACAAGTTGTTTCACAGTAACTGGTCTCATAAACAGAAAACACATTACTCTAATGAACATGAACACATGAGCTCAATTCTGAAGAGTAAAGTAAGATTATTAACTTATTGAATGATATTAATCCTTTTAACATTGACTGAATTGTAAAAATCCTCCTGTTAGTCTCACATTCACTCACCACAAACACAAGCATTTCTACTTCATCACTGAACATCAAACTGGTAATATATAATAAACTTTTTTATATATATATTAAATATATATTTTTCTGTTTATATACTTTTTAGTCAACTCATCTTCATTTAAATCTTTCAACGGTGTACTGGTGCTTTAATTCAGCTCGAGCAGCGCGGGGAAAAAAAATTAAGACTCCCGCTTCACTGCTGATAAGACAGGATATAATCGGCCCTGATCATCTGATGTTTTTAAACTACTAGCCGATGGCCCATAGCGTGAAAAATAGCCTTTATCGGCCGATACATCGGTGCATCTCTACTTATAACCTTTAAACATTTGGACCACAAATTAAAACCACAGCACTGTTTAAATCTCGACTGTGATTAGTCAGGAGGTGTTGAGTAATGATCTATGACGGCCGCTCTGATAGTCGTGCTGACTGGGATTAATTCACAGGATTATTTTAAAGCGCTCGTTCTGACGTCATCGTTTCTATAGTAACAGCTCGTTCACGTAACCTTCAACATGTTCACGGACCGATCGATATTAAACGGTCTAAAAAACAGCTAAATTATTTAACAAATATTATTAAAACATAAGCAAAGCATCAAATCTTTTGATATGCTGAAGGTTTCTGTAAGGAGACATTTATTTTTACGTTTACAGTGGTGCTTGGAAGTTTGTAGAATGTTCTACAGTATATTTCTGTATAAATATAATAAACCTCATGCAGCAAGACTACGACCATAAGCACACAAGTCGTTCTACCAAACAACGGTTTAAACGGAACGGCCAAGTCAAAGTCCTGACCTTAATCCAATAGAAATGTTGTGGAAGGACCTGAAGTAAGCAGCTCATGTGAGGTCCATGAGCTCAGAGTTGAAGCTGTTGTGTACTGAGGAACGGGCTAAAATTCCTCCAAGCCGACGTGCAGGACTGATCAACAGTTACCGCAAACGTTTATGTACGGTTATTGCTGCACAAGACACTAAAAGCAAAGGTTCACATGCTTTTCCACTCACAGATATGTAAATATTGGATCATTTTCCTCAAGAAATATATGACCAAGTATAATATTTTTGTCTCTTTTGTTTAACTGGGTTCTCTTTATCTACTTTTAGGACTTGTGTGAAAATCTGATGATGTTTTATGTCATAGTTATGCAGCTGGAGTCTCTAGTGTTGGCGCTTTGTAACCATCAGTATAGTATAATATAGTATTTCACTGCAGAAGAGTATACAGTAGTACAAATTGTGCCTTGAGTTCTAGCCTTAACTGTAAGGATCTTATTAGATCAGCTATGGTAGTGAGTGAGGATGGCACTGATTGTGATATTTGCAATTTCAGTGAACACACTGGAATTTATTCATGGACACCAGCGTTACACAGTTTCCTTTTACACTGGGATATAAAGTGTTCGCTTTACAATAGGGATGCACCGACGTATCAGCCGATAATCGGTATCGGCCAGTAAAAGCGATTTTCAGCGCTATTGGAGGACGGACGAATGTTTAAAAAGAGCTAACGATATCCTGTCAATCAAAAGGGGGCAGGAAAACGCGTCGGACAATTAGCCTGCAACTCGTGCTGTGTGTGAAGGAAATGTCTCCTGTTGTGGAATTACTTCGAATTGGTTGACAATGACAACAGCCTTGCAATTCGTATGCTCTGCGCTGCTAGAATTTTTCACGAGGTGGAACTAGCGCTAAAACTTTGAACACAACCGATCTGATGACCCACCTTAAAGCTCGACACAGCAAGGAGTATGACGTGTTCGTTAAAGCTAAAATGTAGGCTGCTTCAGCTAAAAAGGGACAAGCATCATCCCATCCAAAGGCTAACGTTACTCAACAGCAAGAGAACAATCTAACCGGACATCACAAAATAGCCCGAGACATTACTCGGAGAGTAATGGAGTTTATCGCGCTGGACGATCAACCGTTCTCCGTACTGGAAGACACGGGCTAGCCGAACGTTAATGTGAGTTAATGTGTTTTCTTTTTATAACCGAGACCAGTTACTCTGAAACATGGAAAACATGTAGATACAGAGAGAATAAAGTTTAATGTAAATCATTTACATTTCTTTCAAAGTTGTGCAATTAATTATCATCAATTTGAAACAAGGTATAAAACAAAATGTCGTTCTTAAATAATTGGATATTGGTATTTTTTTTGTATCGGCTCATCTGAACGCATTATGAAGCACTATTGATCAAACTGAATTAGATTCAATATCACACTAAATGGCTAACTGGCAGCCAGTCACTTATTGATCAAATACTCTGATGTATTAATGGGTCATTAAAAGCCATTAGCATCAGAATAAGTGCACGGCCCATCTCTCTCCCCTTGTGAGTGCGGGTGAAGAGAGGAGCGCTGCGTTTGACCCAGCCGGGGGATGTGACGAAGGGCCGGATTACTGAATGCCTGCACGCACAAAGCTGTTTTTTAACCTCTGGCTCATCCACCTATCAGACACACTGCGCATCATAAGGCTTCAGCACAGTGAGGTCTCAGCACCATGGTCTTTGGGAGGTCGGTTCAGTTGCGTTGCCGGAAATGTAACGAAACCTTACGGCGTGTAAACAATAACATTTTCATTCCTGCATCCAGTGCTTTCCGTCATCTACAGGATGTGCTCCCCAAACCCCTTTTTGAAAATGTAGTCTGTTACAACACATACTGTGTAAAATAGCAGTTTTAAATAGGGATGCACCGATGTATCGGTCAATAATCGGTATCGATGATCGGCCATTGGCTGATAGTTTAAAAACAAGGCCGATATATTATATCCTGTTATTTTATATCCTGTCAATCAAAACAGGGCGGGAAAAAGCATCGATTTCGTGCTGCGTCAATGTTAATATGAATTAATAACATTCAATAAGTTAAGAAATCTTACTTTAATCTTCAGAATTTATAATGTGATCATTCTGTAATCGCTAGTTTAAATTGTGGATTTAAAACCGTGATTAAACTGAAGTGCTTTAATACCCGAACCTCTTGATACTGCTGAATACAGACGAGTGAAAACACTTCCGAAATGCTTTCAGTGAGAACTGACTCGGTTTCTTTTTTTCCCCTGGAGCATTTTACAAAGCAAACTCTCCCCAATTTCTATTCCTTATTCCTACAATGAAACATGGAGCTCTGCTCGGTTTTTCGTCTTTTTCACATTCCCGTTTCTGTAAATCTTGGTTTGGGTCATGTGATACTGTCCCCTAGTGGACGTGCAAACAGTACGTGCAAACATTAAGGACGCCTATGTGAGCATCTGTGCACAGCAACTGACATGCTCATGGGATATGCGATATAAAAGAAATATAAAATCAACCCTCGTCCAGGTAGCTAGCTGTCCACATGGAGATTTTGCCTCAGTGTTTTTATGTTGTACATAAGTTTGGACACACAGTGTGCAGTCAGGCTTTGAATGTACTTTGTGCATACAACCACAGATCCTGAAATCAGAAAGGAGACTTCTTTCTTGTCTTAGGCCAGGTAGCCAACTCTCTTGACCTGCATTTAAGCCTGGGTTTGTCCATGCCAAAAAGTGGTACACCCTGAATAACCTTGGTATGTAACTTGGTAATCAGTGTTGGATGTACTAAAATCATACCTGGAAACTTGAATCAGAATCGGATCAGAAAAAAAACGTATATAAATCTGGCTTGAAGCTGACTGAAGTTTATTTATTTAATTTTTTTTGTCACTGAGACTGCAGAAAATACAGCTCAAATCAGAAATGCCAAGAAATCACATTAACAAAAATCATCTCTGTATAGTCCGTACAGTATTTTGAAGTTTTTTTTGTGATTGTTGCATTCAAAATTGCTTGATTTTGCTGTGAGTTTTTGCGTTTTTTTTTGTGCAGAAAACTACTCGAATTGGTGAAATCGCAACTGCACGAAATTGTCTTTCGCAGCGATGTTTATTGGCAAACGAGACCTTTTAGCTGTACTCTTGTTCGACACGTGAACTGAAGAAGGCTTTTGGCTGAATGCGGTAATTGAGAAAAAAATTTAAAGCTCCTCCGAGTATCGTGGTGTTTGCTTGATTTTGCATCAAATCACGGATGGACTGATCTATAATCGAGAAAGAAACATCAAAACATTTTACGACTGTCCACGCCACTGCAAAAGAATGCGAGCAATAAGGAAATGTCATTTTCCTTCAACCTTAACCTGAACGAATAAAATATGGAAGCGTAAACTCAGATTTTGTGCTTCGGCTTTACCAGCGTAAACATGGCTACCTTCAGCTTAGGCTCCTCTGCGTGTACCATGTGTAAAGGAAAGTCCTCCTCAGACTGGCATGCGTGGGTGCTGCTTTTTTGATTTATGATCCCTCACACTAGCATGGTTCCCTTGTTAAACATTGACATAGGGAGCAGTGGCCTGCCTTTAGCCGCCTCAGTGAGAAGCAGGGAGCGAGTGCGTAAATCATGACGCTAAATGAGCGTCGCTGTGACACGCAGCGTCAGTCCCCACCTCTGGCAGCACACCTCGTGCCGTTTACACAGCACAGTATGTGTGCACAAAAACACACACAATAAAATCCTGAGGCACACTTTCTCTTAATGTAATCACATACATATTACCAACACAACTGCCACTAAACAGCACAGATCACTGACCGAGACTACATTATATAGACTACTGTTATATAGGCTGAGACTACATTATATAGACTACTGTTATATAGGCTGAGACTTCATTATATAGACTACTGTTATATAGGCTGAGACTACATTATATAGACTTCTGTTATATAGGCTGAGACTACATTATATAGACTACTGTTATATAGGCCGAGACTATATTATATAGACTACTGTTATATAGGCTGAGACTACATTATATAGACTACTGTTATATAGACCGAGACTATATTATATAGACTACTGTTATATAGACCGAGACTATATTATATAGACTACTGTTATATAGGCCGAGACTATATTATATAGAGTACTGTTATATAGACCGAGACTACATTATATAGAGTACTGTTATATAGGCCGAGACTATATTATATAGACTACTGTTATATAGACCGAGACTGTGTTACATAGGCCGAGACTATATTATATAGACTACTGTTATAAAGGCCGAGATAATATTATACAGACTACTGTTATATAGATCGAGACTATATTATATAGACCAGCGTTATATAGACCGCTATATAAGATATAAGACTATGTTCGCCCTTCAGCGAAGCATGAACAAGGTCCAGATTTAAGAAGGCTTTAGTCCCCCTCCCTACGTTTTTTTTTTTTTTGTGTGTGTGACGTTTATTTTCAAAACAAAGCATTCGGAATGATAATTGGAACCATTTCCTGGTGAGCCTTTTCAGTGGTCGTCTATTCAGTCTGATCTAATGGAGAGGTCAGTTTGGCCTAATGAGGACAGATTGCAACAATAACAGCAGATTAAGTGTGAATATTCTAAACCGCCGGGGCTGACGGTGTGTTTGGAGGGCCCAGTCAGTTGTAAATCAGCGAGGGATTATGCAAACGTCCCATGGCTGGGGCTCACAGCCTGAGTCCTGCGGCCCGAACAAAGAGGTCAAGCCGGCCCTCTCCCGCTGCTAGCTGACTTTCAATCACAAAACAAGAGAGAGGGACTTGGACCAGGCCATAGAGGTAACAACTATAAGAGTGAGGGGGTCGAAAATAAATCCTCTTCTCTTCATGCATGAAGTCAAGTAAGTCAAGGTGTACACTGTATGTGTGCGTCTGTGTGAGCAGAAGTATATTTGCTACTCACCGAGTGTGTGCGGAGAACAGCGATGATTTTGGACAGGGCCATGTTCCACAGCTCGTCTGTGAACGCTCGGGTAACTAAACCTTGCGTGGCGTGCAATATGTGGTCCTCCACGACAAAAAACCTGCAGAGAGAAGAACGGTTCGACACCAGCTTCTGGGAAGTGTAATAAAATCGTGTATGCAATATCAAAAACAGAAACATACCCAACTATCTGGTTAAAGTACTTTCTGTAGCCCTCCACTGTTTCATGCTGGGAACAAAACAAGAGACACATTTAAAGAAGGGCTTACTAAAATAAAAGTGGTGGTGGTGGTTGAGAATATAGAAAGCACTCACCATGTTTGATTGGGGCTGCAGCACCAGCCTTGCTTGTTTTTTCCTTTGCTTTCTGTAATAATTTTCAAACGTCTCGCGGTCGCCCTAGAAAACAGCCGCAACGCACGACGTTAAATGTACATAAATTTATTAGTACACCATTTCTAGTGTGCTTGCAAAGCAAGGGGTAATAAATGTAGAAAACACACCAAAACAAAGTTTTAAATATGTAAGTGTATCCATGTGGTTTAATGAGCATATTCAAGTTAGAGGCCTAACGGAAACAAATTAAACAAATTTACACTAAGAACCATCTAAGATCTAAGCTTGCTGCCACCTACCCACTGTAAATGAAACACACTTCACCACACTGCGATCTTGAAAACATCTTACACACTAACGAGAGACATCGCAGGTATTTTTGCGGTGACTCGAACATCCTGTGTTGACAGATTTACCCTATGTCTAGTGATTGAGGTGGCTAGAAGGAAATAAAAGCAGCTAACAAATCCTTTAATCGTAAACCCTGGAAGTGGGAGTTTCCAGCTTTTGGCTGCCAGCGGAATTTCAGGTGTGTCGGGCCTGTGCGAGTTGTGCCACGGGAATATGACATGTGAATCGTATCAAAGTATGTTGTTGAAGTGCATTAAACGTGACCCATACTGACATGTTTTGACATGATTATGCATTTACATCGCCGTAGGAAAGCGATAGCTGCCAGGGGTTACAGCTGGGGCAAATAAGGACAAGCACTACCGAGTGAAAGCACTGCGAAGTACATCAAGAGTCTGGTAAGGTTCCTTTTCTAACCTGCAATACTAAATCATGCAGCTGGAACCAGACCCGATCCTCAATTCTCTACCAAGCATTCACATGATAACACTGACCTGACCTTTTTTTGAACCGAGCTGAAGGGCTGAATGTTTACCTTGGCTGCATCATGACATTTTTCAATAGCGCAGACTCATATGAATAGTTACGTATACTCATATGAATAGTCTCTTTTCAATTTTGCTGCTAAATGAAGACCTATCACTGTCATTGCTCACCATTCTGTTGACTTACAGTATAAAAGATTTGGTATTGGATTTCCAGCCAAACTGACAACACATTAAAAAAAGAGGATGTGAAAGACTTGAAAATAATAATAAAACCAATAACCTCAACCACTATAAAGCATGAGACCCAGACAAAAGCTTAACACCAAGACCCAGACTAGCACTAAGACACCAACCAAGACTAACACCAATATCCAGAGCCAGACTAACCATGAGACCCAGACCAAAGCTTAACACCAAGACCAGGACTAACACCCAGACCCAGACTATCCAGGAGACCCAGACCAAGTACTGTGACCCACACCAAGACTAAGCATGAGAGCCAGACCAAGGCTAAGCACTAATATCTTAACCAAAACTAAGCACAGAGACACAAAGACAGACAAGAGCCAGCCTAACACTAAGAACTTAGGCACAGACCAAAACTACGCACAGAGACCTGGACCAAGATTAAGCACAAGCGCCAGACTAAGACTAAGCACAGAGACCAAGTACCCTAACACCAGGACTCAGAGCCAGACTAACTATGAGACCCAGACCAAAGCTAAACACCAAGACCAGGACTTAGACTCAGACTATCCATGAGACTCAGACCAAGCACTGAGACCGACACCAAGACCAAGCACTGAGACCCACACCAAGACCAAGCACTGAGACCCACACCAAGACCAAACACGAGACCCACACCAAGACCAAGCACTGAGACCCACACCAAGACCAAACACGAGACCCACACCAAGACCAAGCACTGAGACCCACACCAAGACCAAACACGAGACCCACACCAAGACCAAGCACTGAGACCCACACCAAGACCAAGCACTGAGACCCACACCAAGACCAAACACGAGACCCACACCAAGACCAAGCACTGAGACCCACACCAAGACCAAGCACTGAGACCCACACCAAGACCAAGCACTGAGACCCACACCAAGACCAAACACGAGACCCACACCAAGACCAAGCACTGAGACCCACACCAAGACCAAGCACTGAGACCCACACCAAGACCAAGCACTGAGACCCACACCAAGACCAAACACGAGACCCACACCAAGACCAAGCACTGAGACCCATACGAAGACCAAGCACTGAGACCCACACCAAGACCAAGCACTGAGACCCACACCAAGACCAAGCACTGAGACCCACACCAAGACCAAGCATGAGACCCACATGAAGACTTAGCACTGAGACCCACACCAAGAACAAGCACTGGAACGGAGACCAAGACTAAGCACCGAGATCCAGACTGAGCATTAAGTTCAGGAACTAGACCTGGACTGTATTTATGCGGTCCCAAGATGAGCAGTAAAGTCATTACTCCCTTCTACCCAATCGATTCGGTTACACTAGGTAAGCTACCACTATGTCCAGCTGGAATTTCCATTAAAATCTGAAAAATCATTCGATCCTATAGTGGACAAATAGGTACTGTGATTTCTCCCAAGCACAGATATACAAGCTAGTCTAACCTTCCATGTCCTTTTTACTCTCTTGAGGTTCGTGCATGTTCTTCAATTCGTTGCAGTGCTATGGTTGAAATCCCCCAGCTGTCATTAACAGAGCCATTCATGGCCAACACATGTGCCACTGACCTATCTATCCTCCTGCAGTGACCATGCAGTTTTATCACAACTTGTATGCCCAAATCTCAGGCTTTTCTCTCCGTTTGTCTTTTTGTTACAACAACAGGAGGTTATGGCTCGGTCAATCCTACTAGACGCTGGAGTGTTTCCCTGCATTTTTTTTCACCGTGTTTAAAGACACAGGATTAGTGCTGAACAATGCGTGATAGTGGAGCGCAACAAAGCACTAATAATCTCACTCTGAACTCCTGATAGTTTGCACTGGGTTCAAGAGAGAAACAATAGCGATGGTATGCCAGTCTAAACTATAAAAAAAAATCCCTGCGCCAATGTAAGCCATTCATGTTTGGTGAGCTACTTTGCAGAGGCGCAATTCATTGATTTCACACTGTCAACTCAGAGAGGGGATGACTGAGCAGTGAGCCCTGCAGGAATGTTCCTCAATGGAGCAAAAAAAATCCCAAAACATCCTTTCATAACTTCATAGCACCCCACTGGTGGTGTATATAACACTGGTGATGTGCTACGTACCAAAATAGTGTAGATGTGAAGACACCGGTAAACAGGAGAGAAGTCCACCAGATCCTGCACTGTTAACACCTGAAGACAATGATCAAACACGGAGCCTTAGTATGAGCTTGACTTTGGGACAGAACTAAACAATCCCAAGTGCATTAATTCAACACATTAAAGCATCGTCTTGTATTAGCTTACAGTATAGTCTATGCATATCGCTTTAAAACAACCAAATCTGCCGTACTTCCTCATCAGCCTCCTCTTCATCGACTGTTTCCTCTGCAGCCAGGCCATTGTGCCGGACCGATGTTCTGCCATTGAGGCTGTACAGGGGTTTAGCACAACCGAGATTCGCCTGCTTCTGCACGGCACTGATAAACGTCCTGTGCTGCTGGGCCTGGACCAGAACATCAGTCCAGTTAGGAAAACACACTGAACAGCAAAGGCAAACAAATTCCAAGGATTCTCTGGATTCATCTTAATCCACATGCTTTTTTCAAAAGGTCATGCAGACTTCTTGCTCACTCCAGGATATACATTGTATTTTGTATTTTTTTTTCTCATCTCTATATACCTTGAAGTCATGTGAAGATGTGCCTCCAAAGTGTGTAGCTCCAAAGCAGAGATAAAAACAATGCAGACTCTTACCTGTTTCATCGCCGTTTCACCGATCTTATCTGAGTGCTTTCTGATACTCTCCAGGAAGTCTTTCAGGTCCGACATAGAGATCTCCTTGATCTCCTCGCGGAGTTTAGGCAGCGTCTCAGCCATGATCTGACAGAAACGATACTGGCTCACTCTGGGAATATAAATGTTCTCCAGCTGCTCCATGGTTTTCAGTGCAGCATAGTATCTGGTATGGAGAATGAGAACGTCAGTGACAGCATTACTCAAGCACATTATAAGCTAAAGTTTATCTAAAGGATCAGTGTGAAGAACATTTTCACAGTACTTCAAAGCAATTGCAGAATATACAGTACGCACACACACACAATAGTAACTTGTAAACGTTGTTAAATAATGTTAATACAATCTCACTAGAAATAACAGTAATGGTTGCTAAAATAGTTTTCTTGATTAATAATCTATTATGGAGTAGAAGTATACAGTTCATTCTCAATTTCAATCTGGGCGGCAAAATGTGGTACAATGTAGAAAAAAACGTAAGATAATATTGTCTTTGCTTGAGTTTTAAGCCCTTATGTGTTTTAAATTCAGTATATGAACGAAGTGCAATAGGGACCTTTTATTCACAAAATATCATGTGGTAGCCTGAGAAAACCCTACACATGATGAAACGGACTATGAACTGAAATAAAAAATTATTTTCTTTATTATTGTTGTCTCTTAACCACAAGAAAAGGTTTAGCATTTTCAAAAATGTGGAAAAATAAAAAATAAAAAAATGGAGAAAATTGCGCTTAACAATTCCATTGAAAGACACCAACACACAGGGCTGGCCGATATGACAAAAATATCATATCACGATAACTGACGACATTTCTACGATATGCGATGCGCATCAAGCTAGATCATTTAGCTAACAAATTGTCCGCAAAACAGTAGTGAACTAAACAAAACAAAATAAAAACGTTAAACTGAGTTTTATGATATGTTTCTTTAATGCCTACAAAGACTAAGAAGATGAAGTTTAAAAAAACGTCAAATCAAAGGCATCCATTCATCCATCCATCTTCTATACCGCTTATTCCTTTTCCCAGGGAGCATTGGGCACAAGGCACGGTACACCCTGGACAGGGTGCCAGTCCATCGCAGCACACAATCACATACACACTCACACACCCATTCATACACTACGGACACTTTAGACACGCCAATCAGCCTACCATGCATGTCTTTGGACTGGGGGAGGAAACCGGAGTACCCGGAGGAAACCCCCGCAGCACGGGGAGAACATGCAAACTCCGCACACACAGGGCCACGGTGGCAATCGAACCCCCGACCCTGGAGGTATGAGGCGAACGTGCTAACCACTAAGCCACCGTGCGCCCTGCAGCCATTCATTACCATTTAATTTTTAATGATTAAAAACGTAAACAATACATCACCATACCGACGATATCTCAGAAAATTGTATCGCATAATCATTTATCACGATATCGATATCATATAGATGTATCGCCCAGCCCTAACAACACACTGACTGTCTAAAGCGACTGCTACACACTGATTTAATTTGCATTCGACTTAATATATGTAATAAACAAAATAGAAAAATAATCAATATGACCATGAAAACTGACAATCTTTATACCCGCTTTTAATCCAAGCTGTTTTTAAACTGGCTCCTAATGTGATCTCATCACTGCAGAATGAGAGGAGACGGCAAGCTCGAATCCCGATGATGCCACGGCCATCCATGGCCGGGTGCTCAAGTGAACTAAACTGGCCGTACTCTCAGCGCGGGTTGGCATATTCTCTTTCCCATATCAATCACAGCGATGCCAGCCAATCATGGGCGTCTGCAAGCTCGTGTTTGGATAGAGCTTTCCTCTGAGTGTTACGCTACCCCCGACATCGCATGAGCAGCAGTTCGAAAAGATGCGGTCGGCTGGATTCTAACCGTGTTAGCTTTCGCTCTCCCTGATTGGTAGCTGTCGTACGATGGCGAGAGCTGAACATTCCCCCTAATACTTAATAGAAATATCTTTCTATTATTATTTTATCATTATCATTATGGTCTGTTTGCCAGAATTCAGCCATAGCGACATCCAGCGGGATCTCCCAGGACGCTATACATTTAGTCTGAGCTACCGACACCCAACGTATACATCCAATCGTATACATCCAATCTGGTTATGCCAGGATTCTATTTGGTAATCTCTAGAAAGACAAGTGTCACACTTAGGACTGGCTGACATGATATTTACCTAGTGGCTGTGGATCTAGCTAATACAATCTGTAATAGTACAACTGGTGTCCATTGGACTCATGATAGTGTCTGGTGCTAGATCACTGCAATACCAGTAACTTTTCTCATAAGAGAGACATTTCCTGAGTCATATGTTTTAATCAGAGATGCACCGATACCAAATTTCTCAGCCGATATCGATAACCATATTCAGAGTGATATCGACCGATACCGATAGTTCTGCCTTTCATACCTTCTTACAAATTAATAATAATTAATTTAAAAGAATTCTGAAAAAAAAAACAATGTAAATAAGAACTTTATTCTCTCCATTCCAACAAGTTGTTTCACAGTAACTGGTCTCATAAACAGAGAACACATTACTCTAATTAACATTAACACATTCACTAAATTCTGTTTTATCCATGCAAAAAAGTAAACATTAAAGCTGAAAACTGAAACGAAAAAAATCTGAAGCTGCTCCCCAAAATATATTCACATTTGCTTCCTAATTATATTTATGGCCTTGACTGTGATGATGCTTTCAGCGCACTTGGGTTTTTTCATACATCCATTAACTAATGTTTCGCACTGAATCGAGCTCGGTGCCCTTCCCAGGAAGCATTACCGTGAAAGCATCCCTGTCTGAATGGAGCAGGTCCCGGCCCAGTCATTAGCGAGCAGGGGCGACCCGCACATTAACGTAAGGAGGCACCGCGCTAATTGCCTCCATTTGGTGGAGGCCTGCAATGGGCAAGCTGGTGTGGGTTAGTGATGTGCAGAAGGGCACATACAAGGTCAATTGTCCTTGCGTTTGAATAGGTTACTCATTTATGATGTGTTATGACCGGCCGGGACAACGCTGATGGACAAAGGAGGGTCATTATTTGGAGGTTCGGTGTGACCCCGCGTTGACCCTGTGCGTCTTCTCTGAATGTGGCTTAACATCTTTCAGCTGTTTTTCCTCAAACGAAAGCAATGTGACCGATGCAGTAAAGTTTCAACATCCCCTCGAGCAGCGAGGTCAAAAACCTTCATAAGAAAACGTTTGACAAGGACGAGGATTGTTACCTTTTGGATTCAAGCTGTTCCTTCAATTTGCTGTACATTTCCAACACTGTAGGAAAAAACAGGACAGAGCAAAATAGCATAAATGATAATGGCGACACAATATTTTGCATTAATAATAATGAAAAAAGCACAAGTGAAGCGAATTCAGTGAAAGAAAAAGGAAATCGAGTATTTGAAGAAAAAAAATAAAAAAACCCTGCACTGTCCTGACTGCTAACTTAAAAAAGGGTTTTGATTGTCTGAAAACTTGTTGGCCTGTTTATCCCGTAAATCTCTCATACACAGGGAGGGACAAATCCATTAGCTAGCCCAAGTAAAAGCTACAGTGTGCTGCCCAGTTGCATGTTTCAGTTTCGCAGAAATCTAACTGACTAGGATAAAAACGGTACCTAACATATCGTAATATAATGCGGCGAGCTAGATGGCTAGATAAGTGCTTCAATACTGACACAAACATGTATGGGGTCATGGCTTAGGGGTTAGCACGATTGTGCCTCGCACCACCGGGGTTGGGGGCTCGAGTCAAACCTCGGCCCCGTGTGCGTGGAGTTTGCATGTTCTCAGTGCTTCGGGGGTTTCCTCCAGGTACTCCGGTTTCCTCCCCTAGTCCAAAGACCTGCATTGTAGGCTGACTGGCATTTCCAAATTGTCCGAAGTGTGTGAATGGGTGTGTGAATGGGCGATGGGTTGGCACCCTGTCCGCAGGGTGTCCCGCACCTTGTGCCCCCTGGGATAGGCTACAGGCTCCTCCCGCAACCCTGTGTAGGATAAGCGGTATGGAAAACAGATGGATGGACGAACACGTATATAAATTCCCAAATAGAGGACGACTCGTCCATAGTCCGCATCCTTCTTCTAACAGTGTCTGAGCTAGCACATCGCATCCGAGTCCTCGACAAATACTCAGCAAGTCCTTGCACAGACCCACAATTGTGGGTCTCTTTGCATCTGTCCTCCGTATACAAGTTTAACTACAGGAGTATTACAGTACATGGTGGCTTTGCGCTGCACTTTATTTTGCTCAGTTTCTTCAAAGATCCACGTATATCTGCATTTCTGATTCTGAAAAGGTCATACGTCATCCGTGCACGCTAATTAATCTGCCTAGTAAAAATGTATGGAGTTGCTATAGCTACAGCATTAGCTATATTTCCATCCAAGGCTTTTTTTTTTCGTCTATAACGTTTACCGTTATAGCCGATGGAAATGAAAACAGTTTGTGTCAAGACAAATAGCATTCACGCAAAGAAAAAATGTGTCACATGACAGTATCTATCCATCCATCCGGGGAAGAATAGGGATGAATAGGGATGTGCGTGCCATCCTGCTCACCGTAATCTTGAGGCGCAAGACACGCCAAGGAATTACGGTATGCAATTTCACTGGCCTCCGCTACATCCGGCCGCCTGATATAACTCTGCATTATCTTTTCTCTAATAGCTGTATACACAGCATATTCACATCGATGGACGGTCATTTTACTAACCCCGAAAGTCTCCCCCACTAGTCTGTACTCGGCGCAGGTTGCCAGTTGAACAGGGTGATGGCAATCCGCTTTCAGGTCAGAACCGGTGGTCGGTTGGGCGCAACATCAGGACCGATTAATTGTCACAGCATCTCAGATGTGGGCGGTGCCTTTCTAAAATGTTGCAGCCAGAGATTTTCAGTGAAGCGTCTCTCCACCACAACCTCCCAGAACGCCCTATTGCACGGTCTCTCCCAGACCCATGGGCTTCGTAACATAAGGGGAGTTACTTGGAGCCCTATCAGAGGAGCAGCTGCTCCATTCTGACGCCGTCTTCTGATATTTCATACGATTGTTTGTGACATTTCACTTAATTGCCTCAACACTCTCTCCATTTTACAAAGTCTCGAGAACACGTTGGACGCAAAAGGTATATAATTTGCGATATGCACAAAATCCTGTATGGAAACGACTCAAGGGCAGATTTCTTCTGTGATACACCAAAACTTATCCGGCAATTTGTTTCGTTTTTATTTTTCTACCGATGACATCACGCAACACCATTGTATCTGTAAAAGACCAATCGGATGGAAATGGGCAGGAGACAGCAAATTTTGTAAAAAAAAATAAATAAAAATAAAATAAAAATTCCACAAAAGCGTAAAAAGTGGATAGAAAGTGGCTACTGAGGTGCATCATTTACATTTAATAACGTATATAATGTATAATAATGTGTGTGTATGTGTGGTTAACTTTACAAATCTTACCAGGGATACAGAGCTGCAGTTTCTCCACAGTGGTGGCCATGTTCCTCTGCTGAACCCTGCAGCGAATCACCTCTTCTGTCTGAGCAGTCACCTTACATAAGGGAAGGTCAAAGAGTACAGAGCCCTCATAATTAATGAGACGGTTTCACTCGGCGCGACTGTCCGATCTTTTCTGACAGCAGAAGTGTTCACAAAAGCGAGCAGCGTACCGTACCTCTCGCCCGGCGTCTTGAAGTCTTCGATTGGTGTCAGTCACTTGGCCCTTAAAACATAAGATCACTTTTGTTAGACAAATAAGCGCACAATGCCCCGTTGTAGCTGCTCACCCTCATAATCAGATCATGCTTGATGAGGAGTCAGGGACAAAGGAACGCAAATTCAAATTAAAATGTGCAGCGGGAACTTGAACTTTTGCTCGGCGCGGAGCTATTAAGCGCGATAATCGCTTATGACAGCCCTTTCTAACAGATTCTGTGACAAACTTCTCGATTCGACTTGGGCTTTTTGAACTCTGTTTGCTCCTCCGGTTCTGTCAAACAATTCAAATCACTGACCCAATTGACCACTGGTCCCCTTCTTGATAACCTCAATGAGCTCTCTGCGCCATTCATTGTCCGGGGCAAGAAGCGGATTGCATTTTCTGGTAATTAAACTTTCGTATGAAAGCGCTGGGTGGCTGATTAAGAGCGAATGTGGGCACGCTGCGGCAGTACAGCGGCGCAGGTGCAGGGACCGCGTGACCGCGGACTTTCCCACATGGCACGTCTCATTAGGTCATCGGAATAAGAAAGGGCATTTCAGCGTTTGTTAAAAATCTCATTAATGCCAAGACAAAGAGGGGACGGTGACCCTGCTGATGCAGGGTCTGCCCTCTTGTTATCTGAATATGCTTTATATAATTAAGAGCTTTTGGTGAGGCACTCCTGCGCCGCTCGCTGCACATCTTTCCCGCGCCGAAGTGTAAAGAGAGCTAAAGAGAGTTGGCCTCCGATTCAGCTCAGAGGAGCTATCTGACTAACTTCTCATGGGCAACACGGAACACGAACTTTACCACAGATCATGAACTCGCAGCTCCTCCGTTACATATAAGTGGCACGCAGTAAAGTTCACCTGCATTCGTATTAAGGAATAAAATTGGAACATGAATTTAAAACATAACACTCAAAGTAAAACATTTAGCATGAAAACATACTATACTTTATAAAAAATGACTCATATTTGTAAATAGTTAATATATAAGGTAAATAAAAGATGTACATCAAAAATGAATCGAAAAACACTTCAAATAGCACAACAAAATCTGTCAGTGATGGTTTTTATTTCGCCTCTAGGGGCCGCTCTCGCACTGTATAATGCCAGCAGATCACTTGGGCCACCTCTAGTTCAAAGGAAATGTTCTTCATGAATAAATGACTTAAAAGTCAAAAGTGCACATTTCCATAAAATTGTGTAACCTGTGATGCACTGAACTACATTTATTGACAGTTTGTATACATACGTACATACATACAAACACAAACTGTTGGCAAAGTAACACTAACATAATCCCATCAGCTTTCTTGCCAATACTAATTCCCTAATATTCAGAGACTTATCATTGTTCATATGGATGCACAGCCCGCCTGAGGTGCTATTTTTGAGCGAGTAAACTATTAACAGCCTACTTGCGGCTTGTTTACGTCACGTCCGCTTACCATCAGTTTCTCTGCATCCGCTCGGACTTTGAGGAGCTCTGTGATGGCATCGACGAACCCTTGATGGTGGAAGTTGCACATCTTCTCGATCTCTCGGTCATGGTTTCGTATTCTGGCGTCCAGTTTTTCCATAAACCGCTTGTGCGCGTTAGGCTGGTCATCGTACACGGATCTGAAACGACAAGCAAAGTTATATCTCTATTAACTGCTTGCTTTCCCAGACTCTTCCATCGCTTCAAATATACCTCGTGGTTTAGACGTTTTTGGATGTGACCAATCAGCGTTCGGCAAAAGATCTCTTGTTTCATCAACAAAAACAGATCAAAATGTGTATATAATACGTCTGTATTTGCTAATTGGGTTGGGTACATATGATTTTAACTTGGCAAGTCAGGCTAAGAACATACAACTTAAGAGTGAGCAATATAGCCAAAATATTATCAGTGGGAATTGTTTCACTTTGATTTCGAAAACTGCCGGTGGCCAGTTTTTAATGCTAAGTTTAAACGTGTTAACCAATCATAGTTTATTAGGCGTGATCGTTAATTGGTCTGTGTCTAAACTGTCTGGGAATTTAAACCTGGATACACAAACACGACTTTGTCTTCTTCAACATCGTTAGCTGCCTGATGTCTGGTTAAACGTTGCCAATGAAACAGCTTTTCCCGAAATAGAAAGATACGCAGTTTGCGGCAAAAACTTGTTTTATTAGTGCAAATTTTTTCAAACCCCATCTGTACCTCATCTGACAAAATCGCACTCCGTGGTTTGCTTGATTAAAACCTAAACGCAAACAAACTAGACTTCCACGTACACACACTTTGACTGATCGTTCGTTTTCCATATTTGGAGTTCATGTAGCTAATTATTCGTAAAAACAAAAAACAAAAAAAAAAACAGTGTGTATCTCATGCTGTGATTTTATATTAATAGCAAAGCTTTCCTTTCATGCTCACGTCGTGCAAAGTTGCCTGATGTTAGAAATTTCTAAAAGAACCACATTTTTCTAGTGTTTTTTTTTTTTTTTTTTATTAACCGTGTAATGCAGCTAGCTAATGTTAAAACACTAGCTAAAGAAGTAGTAATCTAGTTACTAGTAACTAGGAGGTCGACCGATTAATGGGTTTTAGCGATTAACTGGCACCGATTACCGGTTATCGTCAAAAATCCACAGCAGTTGCGTCCGGTGCAGGAGCGGCTGAGAAGGGTTCGCTGTCGTTATACAGTACGGAATAAAAAATAGCACTGATTGTGAAAACTAGTTATGTAGAGACTTTTACTGCTCAAGTAATATTCTAATGCAAATTCAGTAGACGGTTTGTAGCTTTGCTCAAGTTAGAAAAATCTCCAGTCAACTGGTATAGGCAGTGGTGTGGGGCAGTTGTGGCTTGGTGGTTAAGGCTTTGGCTTACTGCTCAGAAGGTCGGGGGTCCAAGCCCTGGCACTGCCAAGCTGCCACTGTTGGGCCCTTGAGCAACATCCTTAACCGTCTCTGCTCCGTACCATGGCTGACCCTGCGCTCTGACCTCAACCTCCTGGCATGCTGGGATATGCGAAGAAAAGAATTTCACTTTGCTCTACTGTATATGTGATCAGTAAAGACTCATCATCATTATACGTGCGCACGACAATAATACCACTGGCACGCCGGAAAGCACGTTAAGGGTCTTTTCACAACTACATCGTTTACTCCGTGTGAATCAAACCGGATGTTTTTCTCTTTGACGTGGTACTTTTAGACAGGTTTAGCGAGGTGGAATTATTCCAGTTCCAAGCAAACACTAGCAATTGAAGCGATAAAAGGGATTCAAAACCCAAAACACGCCACGTATTTCCGATCGCTGGCGGTACTTCTTTTGTAGGCGTGTTCTTTTGTGTTAAACCGACAGAATGTCATGTTCTGGATATTTGGACCAATGACCAAAATGGGGAAGAAAAAAAAACAAAAAAAAAAAAACACTGGACGCGATATCCAAAACATATTCAGTGCCAGCTCCATGTTCTGAACGCTCGAGTGATTTTAGTCATTTCTACACACACTTGACAAGAGGTCTGTTTACCTTTTCCCCATCCCATCGCTGTATTTCTGACCAGTCAACGAAAGAGTTTTAGGAGTACGTTTTCAGCTCTACACGCCCCCTTAGCCAACCCCTTTTTGCTTGTTGTTGCCTTTAATTATATGCACTGTGAAACCAAACCAAACCGTTTTGGACTCGGCAAAACCGACCAACGTGAACGAGCACACCACATCACTGCTCCAAATGTTGGCTGTTCGATTCCAGAGAACGGCCATCGGTATTAAGGTTATCGACTGTCCTTGCAGCACTCAACACGAGCTGGAAAGGAAAAGGAAACAGGTGTTTCATGCTGCGTCGAGGGCTGCTGGAGCGTTTGTGTTCTTCACCTCTCTGGCCATGGCTCAGATGCTCCAGATGGCCATGCACAGTGTCACGCTCACTGCAGAGACGGAGACAGTGTGTGTGTGCGCTCACATGCTGGAGGTTACATAAGATCTGAACTCACAACCTTCTAGTCACTAGCGCACGAGCTTAATCACTGAGCCACAACTGTAATCTATAGTTTAATCTCTGCTTGAATCTTGAATAAAATCAGCAGATCCGGATCATCTTAAGAATCATCATTATTTGTACATCACTGTGACGGACTGAACACCAGGGTGAGTTTTATCTCAAAAAGGCAACAGCACCAAGCTTTTCCTGGATAATCGATAGGGTTCTGATTATTTCTTTTATTCTCAGCAAGAAAAATGTACTGGACAGAACAAGCAGTGAAACGTGTAAATCCTATCTAACTGAATCGCGTAGACGAGACAAATGGATTCCATTCGTGCTCCAAGAGCGCCTCCTTGTGGATCCGAACGGTCAAATCATTCTCCTGTCACTGCACCAGTGATGGTTTATTCCAACACTGCTCCTGAAGATGCACCTTCTTATGCCACTGAGGCTACAGGCTTGGATTGTATGATTTGTAAGATAAAAAATGTATGTCAAGTTATATAGCGCTTTTTTACACTGTTTCTCATTCACCCATTCACACACATACCAATGGTAGCAGAGCTGCCATGCAAAGCGCTAACTTGCCATCGGGAGCAACTTGGGGTTCGGTGTCTTGCCGAAGGACACTTCGGCACGTGGAGTCACGTGGGCCGGGAATCAAACCGCCAACCCTACGATTAGTGGACAACCCGCTCTACCACCTGAGCCACAGCCGCCCAAAACAAATGCAAATGGAGTCAAAACGATGGATGTGAAGATCTAGCTTGTCTCTCCCTTGAGAAGATACCACATGCACTGCATAAGAAGTCACTCTTGCCACTTGTAGGTTATCTCTCGTGGGTGGGTAACGACTGATACTGTTGTTGTTCACGGACAATTTATTAGACTATACACCTGCTCATTCGTGAACAGCCAATCATGTAGTAGCAGAGCAATGCATAAAATAATGCAGATACAGGTCTATCAAACATCCATCCATCCGTCCGTCCATCCATTTTCCATACCGCTTATCCAGTGTAGGGTTGCGAGGGAGCTTGAAGCCTATCCCAGGGAACTCGGGACATGGGGCAGGGGGGACACCCTGGACACATTCACACACTACAGACAATTTGGAAATGCAAATCAGCCCACAACACATGTCTTCGGACTGGGGGAGGAAACCGGCGAACCTGGAGGAAACCCCCCGAAGCACAGGGAGAACATGAAAACTCCACACACACAGGGTGAAGGTGGGATTTGAACCCCCAACCCCAGAGGTATGAGGCAAACGTGCTAATCACATCAGAATGAAAAGAATGAGCTCAGTGACGTTGACCGTGGCATAGTCGTTGATTCCTGATGGGTTGGTTTGAGTATTTCAGAAACTCGATTTCCTGGGATTTTCATACACACAAAATATACGCACACAAAAGTGTGCGAAAACCAAAAAACGTCCGCAGTGAGCCACAGTTCTGTGCGCAGAAACGTCTTGTTGATGAGAGAGGTCAGAAGAAAACGGCTAGACTCGTTCAAGCACGCAGGAAGGCTTCGGTAATTCAAATAAGCAGTCTTTACAACTGTGATAAGCGGAAAGGCATCTCAGAATCCACAGCATGCTGGACCTTGAGGCGGGTGGACTACAACAGCAGAACACCACTGAGGCTATGTCCACGTAAACCCGAGAAATTTGAAAACGTATCTTTGAAGTCCTGTAGTTGTGTACTGAGAAAACGGAGATATTCAAAAACAATGGCGTAGTTTGAGTCATGTGACCCGTTCGACTCAAAACAAACAAGATGGTGGACGACGTTATACTGCGGTTGTTGTGCATCTTATTGATTTTGATGGCTTTGTCAAAGATGGACGTCACTTTGTACAACCTTCCGATTGCGTTTTTAAATAAACACCTGAGGGAAACGACGCAGGCCAGAGCGTCTTACGTTTTTGGACGTTTCGGTGTGAACGAGCGATCTTTAGAAAACGCCAGTGTAGACGGAGAGCGTTTTCAGATCGATCCGGATCAACGTGCACGTCGCCTGAAGGTTCAGTTGACACAAGCTCACCCAAACTGAACAGCTGAAAATCTTCCAATCGTCATAGAAAATAAATGGTCCGCTGTCGCTTGCGACTCTTTCTGGTGTGAAAGTACGATACACAGAATATGATTCGATACAATACAATTTAGAGATGTTCAGAGATGATACAAGTCAGAATTTTGGCCTGAACCTCTGCTTAGGACGGTCCTAATCCGATAGAATTGAGAAAATGAAAGGGACCTGCTATAAAATTAGAGAACCACAGTGTTTTCCAGGCTACTTCACTAAAGAAACAGGATGTTGTCTGTGATTGTGGTTAGACTTCATTTGTCTGTCAAAATCTCATGCAAATAACCCGGAGCTTCACCCAGAGCACCAGACTACAGGTGTGGTCGTAAAGGTCGTAAAGGGACAAAACGTTCAATCATTTGTCTTCATATAAATATATGCAGTCAGGATGTGAACCAGTATGCGAGTATGTCTGAAAGTAATTGATTGCTAGAACAGCAAAGGAACTTTTCAAAGTGATGGACTTTGAACTGTATACAACGGTAATAAAAGCTGAATTATATTATAACAACTAGATTTATTTACAATTGTCCATTCTGATTGGACAGAAGGTGTTCGATTACGGTTTACAGTTACGTTTATATAGCGCTTTACATTGTATGGGGAGGGATCTCCTCAACCACCACTAGTGTGTAGCATCCACCTGGATGATGGGACGACAGCCATAGTGCATCAAAACACCCATCACACACCAGCTATTGGTGGAGAGGAGAGAGTGATGTAGATGGGGATTATTAGGAGGCCCTGATAGAGAACGGCCAATGGGAGAATTTCACCAAGACACCAGGGTTATACATCTACTCTTTTACGATAAGGGTCCTGGGATTTTTAACGACCACAGAGAGTCAGGACCTCGGTTTAACATCTCGTCCCAAAGACGGTGCCGTTTTTACAGTATGGTCTCCCTGTCACTATACTGGGGCATTAGGCCCCACACAGACCACAGGGTGAGCGCCACCTGCTGGCCTCACTAATACCACTTCCAGCAGCAACCTTAGTTTTCCCCAGAAGGTCTCCCATCCAAGTACTGGCCAGACTCAACCCTGCTTAGCTCCAGTGGGAAACCAGGCGAGAACTGCAGGGAGATAAAGTTTTACGTGGAGACGTTTATTTTGTGTTTTTGGAAGGAGGCAACAAACAAATACATCAACTACATTTGACTATGTCACGCGCACATTTTCTACTCATTGTAAAACGGACTCCAGCTTTCTCAAAACATTCAGCCTCACCACATAGCACATACAAATGAACAGGAATGAACTTGAGGAGTTTAAAAACGCTTGGCGCGCTGACCAAACATAACCCAAATGGACAAAAATGTCTGGTTCAGGTATGAGCCACGTTGGCCTGCGCCTGCAACCGTTTCCACACAGGATGTGAAGTCTTAATGGTTCAAGCTGCAGGTGTTTCCTGTGAATCCGGTGCAGCCTTTGTTCTGGAAGCTGGATGGAGGCGCTGAGAAACAGGGGTACACATACTATTAACTATGAACTTTTAAATGACGACATTTTGTTTTCTAGTTCTTTACATGAAAAGTTAGACTCCTATTAGGAGCTCTCAATCTCAGACAGATGAGGGTTGGCATACTCTCTCTCCACTGTCAATCACAGCGACTCTAACCAATCAGAGGGCATCTCTGAGCTCGTATATGAGGAAGAGGGCAGACAGTCTTTTCCTCGGAGCGTCGAAAAGATGCGGCCAGCTGGGTTCACGTATCTCGGGGGAAGAACGCAATAGCCTTCAGTCGTATGATAGCGGAGACCTTAACGGAGGGTCGAAATTGGCCAAGACTAAATTGGGAGAAAATCAAGGGAGGAAAAAAAAAAAGAGAATAAAATCATATCAGCATGTCTAATCAACAATCAGCTCTTTCAAGCTTGTTGTTTTATGAATTAACTGTGATTTCTGGCTTCTCTGCGGTCTCTTCATTATCAGAAGGCAGAAATCATGCAGTCTAATCTCACTTTCTCAGCACGCATGCTACTTCCCAAAAGACAGCTGATTCTGGGAACAGACGAAGCCCGTGTTGCCAAAGCAACGCTCGCTCTCTCTCATATATATATATATATATATATATATATATATATATATATATATATATATATATATATATATATTCAGTTTTTTTTTTTTTACCTTTCAACTTCACATGGAGTGTGAATGTCACGAATGTCTTTAGCATACATGAGTGAGTCAGGAAATGATCCAACATGCCTACAGCTTCCTCACTGCATTCAGAAATGCTGAAACCAGAGAGTCCTGCTCCTCGCACCCTTGCCCGATCTGCTTCCCCTCAGAGAGAGAGAGCGAGCGAGCAAGCAAGCAAGCATCAGCATCGCCACGTTTCCTCCTTCCTGTTTTCGCAAAGCGTGAAAAGACATTTCTTTGTGTCTTCTCTTAGGAGAGACAGTAAAGGAAGGAACACAGAACCTTTTCCACTTCCAGCCCATTCACATGCAGGAAATACACGCTCAAATGACCTCTCGTAAAAACGCTCCGGATTAGCTGCTTACAACAAACTACAAAAAAATAATGAAGACGCATCGTTAGTGATGAGAACAGAGGCTTTATTTAGTTCATCTACTAAATATGAGTATGACTTTAGTCGGATTAAGGTGATCAATAATCATTCAGTACATTTACATGGACAACAATAATCCGATATGAACCCGATTAAGACGATACTCTGATTAAGAAACTAGCATGTAAACAGAGATTATTGATGACCTTAATCCGACTAAAGTCATACTCGAAGTAAACACAAATGGAATTAAGACATGTGGAGTATTCCTGTTTTAGTCACATTACAGACATGTACACACCTTAATCACAGTATTAACATCGTGTGGGAGTTTTCACCGCATTTTGCAACAGGACATGTACACACTCGGCAGTGCTGAACCACTTGACGGCAAACAAGAGAGCACAGCTGCATCCCAAACCGCGTACTTACCTCCTATATAGTAGGCAAGATACATGTGTTTCAGCTACTATATAGAAGGCAAGTACGCGGTTTGGGACGCAGCCCACGGCTTCAAGCAGTCATCTATTTGCACGTACAGCATGACTAATAATTAACCGCACTTGAAGCTTTCGTAAAAATAAAAAATAAAAACACCCAGAACTGTATACGGTTCCATAACGAAGACCAACTGTATGTTAATACGTGGAATTCTGGAGGGAACGTCGGACGGCGTGGCGCGGGGACGTAATGACGTGTGCTGTTAATCGATCTATGTTCTATAACATGTAAAACCTGAACATGAAAGGAGTATTCTAAAGGCGACTCATGTAAACACCTTAATCAGAATAAGGTCAATAAGTAATTACTGCTGTAATTACGTTCTCAGTACGATTATGAGATTCATCCGCATCGGTCTCCGTCTCATCACATGACGATGGCTTTAAAAACAACACACAAGCCTCATCGTCGTCTCCTCACTCGACTGATCCTCTGTGCGTTCGGGGAAATAATCGAGGGTACGCACGTGACGTCACGGTAGGCGGAACTCACCGCGGTCACGCCCACTGAGCGGCAAAAAGACTTGGTGTACAGCGTGAAAAAACACGTCTAAAATGTAGGAAAAAGCTGTTGTGAGATCGACTGTGCTAACAGATTCAACAAGAACTCAGAGCTATCCGTTTACAGCATGCCAAAAAACCATTCAGTCCTTTATTACTAAGTCCAGCACTGTAAGTGTAAGTTCTTTTGGCATGTGGTGTTCATGTTGTACAATGATGAATGATTTGAAACATATTACTTTTTAATCGCTGCCTGTTTCCATTGATGAATAACGGGGGGCTCGTTCATTCTCTAACCGTTTACTGTTTTACCTTCACAGATATATAACGTTAGGAAGTGGAAGCAGTGTTAGCCACAAACAAACTAGGACTAGCTAGCTGACGGTTTACCAGATAAAATTAGTGCGGGGCAGTGGTGGCTTGACGGTTAAGGCTCTGGGTTACTGATCAGAAGGTCGGGGGTTCAAGTCCCAGCACTGCCAAGCTGCCACTGTTGGGCCCTTGAGCAAGGCCCTTAACCCTCCCTGCTCCAGGCACGCTGCATCATGGCTGCCCCTGCGCTCCGACCCCTACTTCCTAACATGCTAGGGTATGCGCGGAAAAAGGATTTCACTGTGTATATGTATACGTGATCAATAAAGGACTCATTTTGAAACGCTCCGCTGTCGTGTCATGTGTACAGACGCTTTCCACGTGATGGTGCAGGTGCATCACAGACGTTTTGAAAGCAGGTATCTGATTACAAACTAAACTGATCAGGATTATGTCGCTTTCGCTACGACACACACATCCACTCACACATCATTTCTCTTTCGCCAAAGAAAAGCGCACTTAGACATCTTTAGTCAGACTGACTGTTTCTGTTTCTTACCCTGTTATTATTATTATTATTATTATTATTATTATTAAACTCTTTACTCAACATGATCTTTGCAGGCGGAAAGTCAAGGCAAGGTCAGAATGTCATGTTGGGTCAAAACCTGTATATTATCGATGTCGACATGTCAACGTAGAACTTATTATTATTATTATTGTATCTATTGTATATTTATTGTCTTGTATTGGATGTCATTATACACCGCCTGGCCAAAAAAAAAAATATATTGTGTTGCACCACCTTCATCGTGGTATCGTTTCGACACCCTTACGCAACATCGCAGCGTTTATTTCCGTCCAGAGCCACGTTCATTTTTGGCCGAGATCTCGCAGTGAGAGACGAACCGTCCCGTAAAGTCTTCTCCAGCACATCCCAAAGACTGCCAATGGGGTTAAGATCAGCATTCAGTGGAGGCCAAGTCATGTGTGAAAATGATTCCTCATGCGCCCTCTTACAATCCGAGCGCGATGGATCTCGGTATTGTCATCCTTTTAGTAATACTTTCACAGGAGCTCCTGAACAGTGAATTCATCATAATTACTGAATAATACGATTCAGAATAAATGGTTTTGTAAGTCAGTCAATCACTGTGTAACATCAGGAGGCTGATTTTCAGTCGGCGATTGAATATTTATTAATTAAACGGCATACAGTATGGACGTTACTGTCTAACTGTGTCCACGGTTCAATCCTTTCGGGATGTTTTCTCCTCGTGTCCTCACTCCATGGGTTTCCTCTGGGTTCTCTGGTTTCCTCTTACCTCCTAAAAACATGTCAGTAGATGGACTGGCTATGCGAAATTGCTCTAGGTGTGAATGAATGTGTGTGTGCGTGATGCCCTGTGATAGACCGGCGTCCCATCCAGCTTGTATTCCTTCCCAACTCCACCATGACCAGGATAAAGCAGGTACTGAAGATGACTACAGAGATCCTGAAGTTGTTTAAAAACCTCATTCTTCACAAGTCCCTGTGAAGCACCTGGAAACGCGCAGTGTTATTCGACGTGTTGACGGAATTTCCACCGAAACAGGAAGTCAGGACAGGACGTATTTCTGCTTTTTAAGTAGCGAAAAGCATTTACCTTACCTCCCAGCCCAAGCTCAACAATGGCAACGTGATGTTTTTAAAAAAAAAAATAACGATGGGGGCGGGACATTTCAGATTTTACTGAGCATTTGATTGGACGGAAAACCTGATGAGAAGCTGAAGTGCGGAGTGATGTCATCAAAACTGTTGATCCGTATTGGTGGTAGAGAGAGACTGTACATTTTGAATGCGTACATCTTGTAAACGCGAATTTCATCACTGTTTTGGAGCGCAATAGCTTATAAATAACCTTAAGGCTGATGTATTCATACTAAAAGCCACAAAACATCCATTTTGATTTCATGGGGACTTTAAGGAGTGGCAGTCTGTCTTATTAAAATTACACCGGTTTATCCAAATAACCAGCAATCAGACTGATGCAGATGTGATTGTGTGTGTGATGAGTAATATTGTGGTGAAACCTGACACACAGGTTCCTCGGGTTACATCGCTAACATTACATTCAGGTCGGGATTAAATCTAGCATTTAAACAGGAGCTGTTCGGAGATGGTGATATGAAGCGGTCATCATGTTAAGACGGGGCGCATGGTGGCTTAGTGCGTTCGCCTCACACCTCCAGGGTCGGGGGTTCGATTCCCACCGCTGCCCTGTTTGTGTGTGTGTGTGTGTGTGTGCGGAGTTTGCATGTTCTCCCCGTGCTGCGGGGGTTTCCTCCGGGTTCTCCAGTTTCCTCCCCAGGTCCAAAGACATGCATGGTAGGCTAATTGGCATGTCCAAAGTGTCTGTAGTGTATGAATGGGTGTGTGATTGTGCCCTGTGATGGATTGGCACCCTGTCCAGGGTGTACCCCGCTTTGTACCCCATGATAGGCTCCTGGTTCCCCCTGAAGGATAAGTGGTATAGAAGATGGATGGATGGATGGATGGATGGATGGATGGATGTCAGATGGAGCTCAACAGCAGTGTGTTTGAGATGCTGAGTCTCGGCCTCACCTAGTTCTCGTTTCCTCCCCAATCACTTCCTCTCTGACGCGAATGAACAACCGACAGCAGGAGAGATAATAAACCGACACAGCCGACATGGATCAGTTATCCATTACTGTGTCAGTACCTAGGCTCAATCTTAGCAGCATAGCCACAGTGACGTTAGCTACATAGCTGGCTAGCTTTAGCAAACAAAGGCCCAACTCCATCTTCCATCTTCAGCAGAGAGGACAGAGCACAGAGCTGTACATGACAAGCACTACAACGAGCTGAAACCTCTTACCGAAGCGTTGGACCGATACAGGCCGTGTCCGTGCTCTCGATCTCCTGCAGAATGCGCTCATGCTCGGTGATACTCTCCAGGGTTTCACTCTCCGCCATGTTGCTCTGTCTTCATCACAGCGACAGTTTATGACAATGCGGGCTGAAGGCGCAGCGACTAGCGTCCGCCGCCAGGGGGAGCCATGGGGCAGGGGACGGGTCTCAAACAACTCGATGCTCCCTATATAAGCGCACTACATAGGTCGCGAAATACTGGTTTCTAAACCCTGCATAGTGCACTGTGTATCAGATCCGGGGCTATTAGGGATACAACCGAACACTACATTCAGTAACAGTGAGTTGGTCGTGTAGTGTAATATATAATTATAGCTTTATGTGGTAATGAACGTTGCACCACTGTGTCAGAGTGAAGAGTAAATGATAGCTCAGGTGCGCTTTATATAGCTTAGGTACTTTTTTAAGTAAAAAAAAAACCAAACAAACAAAAAACTATTCATTATCGATCGATCTTATTTTAAAATAAATCAAAGCAATATAAATATACTGTATTTAGTAGTATTGAAAAATGTGGATGAACAAATTATAGTTAATACATGTCAGAAACAACAACAACAACAACAACAACAATAATAACAATAATAATGTACCTTAATATACACTGGACTTAACTGTTTGTTACTGTTAATTATTATTATTATTATTATTATTATTATTATTATTATTATTAGTGTTGTTGTAGTTATTTCTGAAATGTATTAACTATAGCCTATATGTTAATATGTTAAATTATATATACTATATGCCAGAAATTACAAAAAGAAGAAGGAGAAGAAGAAGAAGAAGAGGAAGAAGAATTGACCTTAATATACACTGAATTTAAATGGTGTTATTATTATTATTGTTGTTGTTGTTGTTGTTGTTGTTTCTGGCGTGTATTAAGTGTAGCCTATATTTTAATATGTAAACTCCTATATATTATATGCCAGAAATGACAATAATAATAATAAGAAGAAGAAGAAGAAGAAGAAGAAGAAGAAGAATTTACCTTAATATACACTGGATTTAAATGGTGTTGTTGTTGTTGTTGTTGTTGTTATTGTTTCTGGAATGTATTAACTGTAGTTTATATTTTAATATGTTAACTCATATTTATTATATGCCAGAAATAACAACAGCAACAACATAACGTAGCATGATTAAATACTAAAGTCATTTATTCCATTCAGAAATGCTTTTCTCAAACCCGTGCACAAGTCACCCTAAACATTAAGGCTAAATTGTAACGAATAACATAATAGTAAGCTGTAGTGACAAATTAGATGTTTGAATTTTCCACAGAATAAGCAGTCTACTCTGTTCAGTCTACTCTATTTCATTCTTTCCAAACAGCACAACCGTGTGACGTAGATGTTTTAGATGTTTCTTGAACAATCAGCACCTTGTAAAATTGGACCGACGAAACAGAACTCAGTCATAATGCAGAATATAAGGCAAAGGTCAGCAATTTCATGGAAATAATAAACTCATGATATGGATAATTACCTTAAGGTTGTCCCCAAAGGCAAGTCTACTGACTCAAGTTCTGCAAAAACATTGCCGTAGACCTTTTCCTCTCGAACATCCTCTTCTGGGGGACTCGGTGGTGGAGCCCTCACTCTGCTGCTCTCCATGATCCCTTCACCATCAGGAGTGTGTGAAAGTTTCAGACAGGATAGCACAGAAACCAGAGTCAGCAAAAAACTGCAACCCCTGCAAAAAAGCCTGTCCTCGTGATCCTCAGTACTTTGAATCCAACATAGCGGCCATCATTGCTGTGTTTGTTAAATATTTCCTTGTGCTACAGCGTCATTAACTCTGCCTTCATACTGAAGGGAGATTGTAAGGAGGTGTGTGGTGGCAGTAACAATCTGACCATGTTTTTGAAGATAATATAATTATATATCAATCATTTTAATTCAGATACTACTCGTTAGACTAAATACGGTACTATAAAATGTGTGTGTGTGTGTGTGTTAGGTATCTTCATTTCTTAAGATCAGCCATTATATTAAAATGGTCCAACGTCATTCATACTGTAATCCTCATATTCTAACAGTAGATTTCATGAGACAAAAAAGACATGTTGTGACTCAGGTTCACGCTGTAAGAGCAACCAAGGACAACCACATGATGAAACATTCATACTCAATATTGACTGGTGAAAGTTCGGACCCTTCTTTGCCTCTAGTCTTTGCGGTCCATTGACTGAATTCATAAAGGATTATATATACCAAAAATGAATTCCATAAAAATATTTTCCCTCACCACAAATGTTTGCTTTGAAGATTGGTTTGTTAGTTTTGTACTGGAGTTGTACTGGTACATTTGTATTCGTTTCATGCAACAGCAGAATAAGCAGATAAGTATGCAGATGTAAATCAAATTGTGATTATATTATCATTCAAAACACTTCTGATGTATAATTCCACCTTCAAACTCTTCGTATGCATGTGTGAAGTGACACCAAACCATTTACTGCTTTAACTTGGCTGTTAGTATGTTGTAAGCGACAGTTATTAGCTAACTACGTTGTTGAGATAACAGTGTAGTGTGCCACAGTGTCAGAAGCACATAAGCAAGTCCATTTCCGAATTGCACAATGCTAATCCTTCCTTGTTAGGTACATTAGATTCATAGCACCATACAAAACAGTAGAAAACTTCAGACACCAAATATGTTAAAAGTGGGACGAAGGAAATGTATGAAACTAATTTATGCTGTGGATGGGAACTGCTTATAGTCACCGAAACATAAGAGTTAGACGGGGTGAGACATATTTGACGAGACACTTCTAATCCTCAATGTCAAAGCAAGGTCGCCACAGGCTGATAAAAATAAGACGTATCTAAGGGTTAGTGGAAGACGATTGGATCATGACTTAACTAGGAGCTAACTAGAAACTGAGATATCTCATACACGCAGTTGCACCAGATCAAATCTGATTGGTCAGAAGGTGTTGATTAATTTTACAATTTTCTACAGCAGCGCTCATCGTTTTTCTGCAAGGCTACAAGGCAAATCACACATCAGATCTTAATGTGCGTGTTCTAATAAGTTATTGTTTCTAAAGTAGCAACTAATTCACAAGATTGTCTCACAATCTAAGTCTGATGATAAATGGATTTTTAAAAAAAACAAACAAAAACTTGCGGTTATTTAACAAAGAAAAATGTCTCATTGTTGATGTGGTGAAGTTTTCTGTAAGGACATATGTAAATCATGGAAGGAGTCTCCAGTGTCTCCGGTGCTTTGTAATGGTCAGTAAGTTTTCCACCATAGGAAAGTCTTAATTTTTGATTAATTTAGTTCCAGAGAAAATAAGAAAACAGCTGTTTAGTTGATAGTAGGAACTAACTTGTTTTATGGACGTTACACAACAATAAACGTAACTATAACCAGATCGTAATCGTTAGTAAATTGTTGTGGTATAAGTAGAATAGAACATGATGAGACTTGATGTTATAGGAAACTTTGGGGTGGTAAAAGTTTACTGTCCCTAATTATAAGTGAGGACTAGAAATAGAAGGAAGACAACAAACTGGAAACACAACTCACATCTACAGTATAAACACAAGCTAGGCCTCACAAGGACGTAAGAAAAACATAGGTACTTATCCATGCACTCACTGAGCACTTTATAAGGAACACTATACTAATACTGGGTAGGACTTCCCTTTGCTCTTAAACAGCCTCAATTCTTTACGGTATGGATTCCATAAGATGTTGGAAAAATTCCTCTGAGATTCTGGTCCACGTTGACATGACTGCATCACGCAATTCCTGCAGATTTTCCAGGTGCTACGAATCTCCTGTTCTACCACATCTCTCCCACAAGGTGCTCTATTGGAGTCTGGGAAGGCCAGTGAAGATCACTGAACTCATTGTCGTGTTCATGAAACCGGTTTGAGATGACTTTTGCTTTGTGACATGCTGCGTTATCATGCCGGAAGTAGCCATTCGAAGATGGTAAATTGTGGCCATGAAGGGATGCACATGATCAGGAACAATATGCAAATAGGTTGTGGCGTTCAAGCGATGATTGATTGGTATTAACGGGCCCAAAGTGTGCCAAGAAAACTTTCTCCACACCATTGCACCACCTCCATCAGCCTGGACTGTTGACACAAGGCAGGTTGGGGCCATGGATTCATGCTGTTGGCGCCAAATTCTGATCCTACCGTCTGTGTGCCTCAGCAGAAATCGAGATTCATCAGACCAGGCTACATTTGTCCAGTCTTCCTGTCCTGTCCAGAGTGTACCCCGCCTTGTGCCCGATGCTCCCTGGGATAGGCTCCAGGTTTCCCCGTGACCCTGAAAAGGAGTAAGCGGTAGAAGATGGATGGATGGATGGATGGATGGATATCAACCCATGAAATATCCTCAAGCCTAAACTGGTTGTGTATGGGACACATGGCCACCAGATGGCAACATAAAACCGAGAGTTTTCAGACTGACCTGAAGAATCTTGTGCTTTCTGATGAATTTTCAGAACATACAGTGATTTTCAGTGCATGTTTTATTAAAGCTTCATTAAGCTGTTCTTTTTTTTATTATCTTTTTGAAATGGGCCTGTCCAATTTTTTATGAGGCTAATAATATAATAAGGTTGATCTGTGAAGTGGTGTATTTTTGCACATTTTTCGGTTGATATTTTTTTTTAAAACTGCCTGTCTGGTTTTATACGTTCATTATAAAAAATACGTTAGACTTCATTGTTGTATAGACTTAGACGTTAGACTTCATTGTTTTATAGTTTGCAGTGATTTAAAACATTTTTTTTTACTATAATCAAATTAAATGTTTCAAACAGAGACATTATAGCACATTTGCATCTGTTTTTGGTGAATTGTCATATTCACAATTTTGCTTGAAATGTTTTTACAAATTTTGGAACGAATTTGAAGTGTTAGATAATGCGCTTCACCACCAACATCAAAGCATAATCTTTCGTAAGAGTGGTGCTCATCCCTTCAGTACACTTCCAGAGACCTGTAAAAAGGTGCGTTGAAGCTATTCTTGTGGCTTGTAGTGGCCCAACACTGAACTAAAGCACTTTAGGGTTTTGGTTTTTTTTTTTCCTTTAATTTGTCACCCATCTTTAGAGCTCAATCAAGTGATTTTTAATGGGTAAAAGTTTTCCTTCAAATTGTTTAAAGTATCTGTCATACATGACTGTATACAATTTCCCAAATGAACTGACATTTTAACATTCTCATCTACTTTGATCCTGCAGACAGGTCAAGTGCCTGCATGACTGAATCCTTATTACCTTGAGGCTCTCGTGTTAGTCATTGTTAAAAATATATCAAACGTATAATCATAAAATCAGTCGTTTATCATGGGCAAGTCTTATCACATACAGCATTTGAGTTCCTTTAGGGCGTAATCTCTCTATCTTTTCCATCTCTCAGTGAGTCATGATACTGTATCTGAATCACCATGAATCATGTTAAACAGGACAATCACTTATTATGTTCAGATCATAAACTTGAGAAGTGTCATATATTTGGTGTTACATTAATAGGAGCATGCCTCATCTCTGTCTGTTAGAACAGACTGCCTCAGGATGTTGTCCAAATATGAGCATATACTTTTGAAAGTTATTTCTATCACAAAACACTCACACACGGATGTGGATTCATCAGTTACCTTCATTGTTTGTTAGCCGGGTTGTCCTCCCATTATTCTCCCAAACATTGCATGACAAACTCAGACGGACTGTTCCAAGGATTTCACAGCACATATTATTATTAATACAGTTATGAGCCATTATGTGCTTAAATGTTACAAATAAAAGCTCTTTGACACAAAGAGAATCTACATACTTATATACTTTCTCCCACATAAAATGTTAGGTATCCCACTATACATTTTCTGCTTTAATTGCCTAACTGTTTACAGTACAATCCATGCAGTAAAATAAACACAATAAATTTGCAGCAATTGTTTACAGGGTTGTTGTTGTTTTTTTTTCTGTGGACAATCATTATATCGACTGAAACGCACTAAACGAGTGGTTCCCAATCCCAGTCCTGTTGTCATGTTGCACTGGGTCACCTGATTCAGTTCACAAAGACCTTGATAATGTGCTAAACTGAATCATGTTAGAGCAGAGGGAAAGTATAAACCACACAGTGCAGGGGTTTGTCTAAACACTGCAGTGAAATGCCAACCATTGTCACGTTGCTTAAGCACCAAGGACCTTTCGGCGGGTTGAAACGACACCCAGTATGTTCCCTTTAGTAGCTACTGTATAATATGAAATATATGATGACTAAGTAAGCAATCAACATCACGTGCCATTACCACCCCAAAGTGTTTTATTCCTGTTAGCCTAGCAATTTGCCAACACGAACAACGTTTGACTTATTAAAGAACAACATGTCATCATTTTCGATCTGTGTATAGTTACATTAAATGCTGTGGAACGTCTGGGAACTAACCAAGTTAGTTCTTGTTATCGCTTATGTCATAGCAGCGATATAACAGTTGTTCCCTTGCCAGCCTCTCTTTTTTTTCTCTTCTCTTCCTATTAATACGACGACAAATCCCACGGCATATCATATTAAAGAGAAAACTACAAAAAGCCCTCAGTCCAACAAAGTTTCATGTGTTGGAAAACTTCAAGCTCTTTACCTGTAATTGTTACAAAGCACTGGCACTGAAACAATGTTAAATAAATGAATCTTCACAGAAAACATCACCATCTCAACAATGTTTATGTGTAAGTTGTTACTAAACCGTAACATAGAACGGATGCATTAATATAAACCTTTTTGCTGCTATAGATTATTAACCTTAATCGAAATCTTCCGACCAATCAGATTTGAGAATTCCAATTTCGGCGTTGGGGTATGAATGAGAAATGGGCTATAATTCTGAGGGATTCATATCATGCGAAATGTTTTATTTTAACACTTAGAGAGTGGGTAGCGCTTGATTTGAATACCACATGGGGCCTTGATAACACATTTATAAGCACTGCATAAATATTTGAAAAAGTAATACTTGAGGTTTTATGGAAAGGCGTCAAAATTGTGCGGTGACAAACATTTGGATGAGGATTGTTCTCTCTTTATGCAAAACATAAAACACATAAAACCTGTGTTACCTCACAGGTTTTGACATAAGCCTTTCATAAATTCTCCAGCATTGCTTCATAAAAGATTTGTGGAATGCTTGTAAATATGTTGTTAAGACCCTGTATAGATACCCTTCATATAATGTGTTACAGTGAAGGGTAAGAGCAATAGCCATGTGTACTGTATCACTGATGACCCAAAAATGTGTCCCAAATAGACCTTCATCAACAGTGCTACTTTTTAGATCAAATGCATGTAGCACTCAAAGTGTACACTAATTGCATGTTCCCAGTGTTCCCTGGATAAGATCTGAATCCACTATGTTCCTACCAGGATAATGTTACTGAAGATGTATAAATGAATGAATGAATGAATGTCATATTTCCACCAGATATGGCACAGAACTACACTACCCATCAGCCCCAGCACATAACACGACCATGTAAAATGTCTCACTGATCACTCACACCTGTTTCATGTTACTCCTAATAAGCACTCCTATTTAAGTTCTGGTTTCTGTGTGTTTCATTGTCAAGCTATTGTTGTATTCATATGTTGTCATGTCTTCGTATATTCTATTCATGTTTATTGTCCTTGTTTTCACATCGTTGGTTTTGTTAGTACCTTATGTAATAAATCCTATCTGCACTTACCTCCCATACCTGACAAAATGAATGAATGAATGAATGAATGAACATTACCATTACCAGAAATGAACGCAAAATCAAGCAAACGCTGCAATATGCGGAGGAGCTTGCAATTATTCAAAATCACCGCAGATTTTCTGCCGATTTGGGATAAGACACATCATGTCACGTCATGCTAACGCTAAAGTCCACTTTGATTCACACGTGTCGACATGAGTACAGCTAAATGTATTTGCAATTTTGCCAATTCAAGGAGTTTACTGTAAAAAAAAAAAAAGCACAAGAAACTCGCATCGCAATTTTATTTTTAAAAAGCTGCAGCAAAATCCATTTTTGGCAGCAACGATCACCAAAAAAACCCTCCTGTACGGACTGGGCTACAGATGGAGATTCATATTTTAAATCAACACATTTTCTTGTACGGTATTTTAACAATGTAATCTTCAAATAAAATATAATCAGAAATTTATGAATACAAATTTGAACCCATGGTTTATGGCATATTCTCAATGAGCCAAGCTGAAAGCGTTTCAACTTAGAGACATAATGGAAGTAATAAACTGGCTATGCTTTGCAGTAAATACCACTGCTACATCTGCAAGTGAAACCACAACCATCTAGACAACCAAACACCGCAAACTTTTAATTCCACACCATTTCTAAACGATTCTTGCTCATCTGTGGGGGGGGGGGGGTTTTCTTATCGAATGAGGCTCTCAACCCAGCCCTCAGTGCTCCCTCTCCAACCATGCTTTTGTTTTTGTCCAGCTGCTGAGACAGGTGCGCAGGCTTAGGCATGCTGGAAGCATCCACAGGATACAACTCGCTGGACTATCTGAGGGCCTGTGATTAAAAACCTGGCATTTAGATGGGTATGTGAAGTAAGGCAGCAATATAAGAAAGGTAAAACAATAAAACCTTAATCTTAATTGACCTTTTCCTATTATGGCCACCTCATAATAATCCACCCAGAAAAGTGAGATTCCAGCGTTATATTGTATTAAATATTAAGTATTAATGAAGTACTACAGATCACAGTTGTCAGAAACATTTCTTAGTTTAAACTCAGACATTGCTGGTGACATTACAAACAGGTATCTTGTAATTATAGTGCGAGAGGGACTATATTTATGTGTGACCTACAGCAGGAGCCATCTGAAAACTGGACTTGACTTGACAGACTGTCTTTCTTTACTGTAGATATAAAGCAGACACAGATTTCCCGTTGGTGTTGCACATTAAAAATCACCACGTTTCCCTTCAGACAGCGAACACATAAAATGAGTCACGAGTCAAATTAGGAACAACTTCTTCAACCATGTCATTTTAATGTATAAAGAATATTAAAAAGTACCAATATGTACCAATAAAATAAAATTTTAAAAAATTAGACACAATACTCACAGAAGGGCAGTTTATTTTTACTCTAAGAGTGAAATGATCAAAAATAATAAATAACCCAAATTATAATTAAGACTTTAACTATAACTATGTCTAAGATAATATATGTCCAGTGTTCTGACTGGAATTGTACTAAGTTATTCAGTGTAGTATATAAATATATAAATATGTTTGAATCTCCTGTGTCTGAAGACTTAAAAACAAAAGTACAGGTTTGGTCTTTAAAGTGGTACCCATGCTGTAAAGGCAATAATTCCATTACAATATAGAGGATGGAATTTTAATAATACCTTCAGTCAAGCATAATTCAGAGTAATGTTCCTCTCTGCATTGGAGGACAAGCACAAAAAAAGGACACGACTGCACAGAGACGCAGGTCTGATGTGTCACCACTCCGCAGATGTGTTATGACTCACGCATACACCCAACGGACCGAAAATTCATTATCGATCTACATTACATGATGATTCCTTTCATAGTCATCTCCTTGGAATAGTCAGAGGCCTCTGTGCCGTTTTCAGTTCCTCTCTTTCAGTCTGTAAAACAGTGCTTTTGATTAAACAGTTTTAACAATTAAAAGCACTGATGAACTCTACAGGATGGCATAAAAGCATTCAGAATACAGTCTAGTATATCATTCACATATCATGACAAACAGCATGGGTCATTTGCTTCCAGTTACACTGTAAATTATTTATACATTATGAATGAGTTTAAAACCAGACTGTAGTAATTCTCTCAGTATTGCAGATGTTATTATAGGTTTGGAGCTCTAACCTCTTGCTTTTTCCAGGATCCAGTGCCTACAGTCGGCTTTACTACAACCACAGGAGGACGAGCCGGTCTGCTCACCTGTATTTGTACAGTAAAAAAATAAAGTACACCGAACAGAAACTGAACAATACAATGAAGTTAATATAAACAGGTAATTCATTCATACTGGGGTAACTTGCAACTGTAACTGCCAATTCCTTACTAGTTTCTTATTCTATTCAAGAGGGGTTTTTCTGGCAGTTTTAAGAGGCAAAAATCACAGTTTTAAACAACAATTTAAGGTGTCAGATTTGTTTTTATGTATTTTCCCACAGCAATGTTTTCTTTTTCGATATTTTGCTTTATATTACGTTTCTTCCGAATGACGCAAGTAAAATCCATGTGCCATTTTCGAAGGGAAATCCTTCAATTTGCTTCAAATCTACTGGAAAATCTACCTCAGGCATGGTGCAAAATCTTATTTGAGATTTAGCCACAAATGCATGACATTGGTGGGTTTTTTTTTTCTTAGCCAAGTTCCACCTACCAGCCGACTCTCCAATATCATACCACAACTACCAACTGGGAACGGTGAAGGCTAATACATGCTTTCTCTGAGACACATGAAGGATCGTTTCAAACTGCTGCATCACAAGACAGCGAAAGACAACCGAAGGAAAGCACTTTCTACGCTCTTCCTGACACAGCTCAGAGACGACCAAAATTAGCAACTCTGTGTCGCTGTGATTGACAGGGGAGAGACGGTATGCCATCTCTCCCACTCGGAGAACACGGCTAATTTTCATGTTCATGGATGGATGGATGTCGCATCATCGGAATTTGAATTTGCATTCTCTGGACAGCGTGGCAAACGCTTTCTTCTTGTGGCACTTGAGATGCCCAGGATTTTTAAAAAATGTGGTTTGGTACGTGTTCCTTCAAATGTGTCTGTATTATTTAAAGCAGAGGTTCTCAACCTTTTGTAACTACAGATAGATAAAAGGCAGGCTAAGCTCCGCCTCTCCCCAGCAACAAGAAAATACAGAGGGAGAGGAAACGCAGGGGTTTTTCATTTATACACATTCTATTTGAAAAGCAATAAAAACACTCCCCCGTTAACATGTTTGGGTATAGGGGCAGCCATGTTCACTATAGTGCAACATGTGGCACCTTACCGGTTTGGCATCAGCAGGACATGGAGGCTTAGAAGGAGGCAGAGGCTTCATTCGTACCTCTGGAATGGGTGGAGCTGTCTGAGGTGGCTGTGGGTCCGACATTTTAAGAGGAGGCTGCAAAAGTTGACCAAAATATGACGAAATGAATTGTTCTGAAACTTAAATTTGGCATCAGGCATCACACAGCCATTTTCTACACTGCAATTGTGTGGTGCTGAATGGTCGAGCACTCACTCGCGGAGCTGTCCGTGTCGGCATGACTGTGTACGAGGCGCCAGGTCGGGTCGCGGTCGAACTTATAAAAGCAGGCTCGCTGATCTCGAGACGATCCTTTAAAAGCGCTCGTTTTGCTCCGGGGTTCTCAAAAAGAGCATTCGACTGCTCTGGGTCAGCTTTTCTATAAAAAAAAAAAAAGCAAACAATGTGTAGTGTTTTACTAAGTGCAATCACAAGCACTTCACTGTGAACAAAAAAAAACCCCCAAAACAACAAACTTCTGCTGACTCACGTTCGACGCCTCGATCCAGTGCCCTTTCTCTTTTTACAATAAATCCAACTTCCAAATCCTGCTGCCAATAGTAGTAGGACTCCAGCTGCAACCAAGATGCCGATGATCGTCGTATTTTTTGCTGCGAACCAAATACACAGCAATCAGCTTGAGAATCTGATGCAAAAGTACCAGTGACCAGAAAGAATAGAAAAATGATGATTTAGATTTGTGCAACAGTCTCACTTTGGATGAAAGTAAGTAATTCCTGTGGTAGCTTACCAGAAGGCAGGTCTGCATGTTTGACATCGCAGTATGGTGGAGCCCATCCCGGCTCACAGTGACAACGGTTTCGATGATCACAAACCTATCAGTACACACAGGGAATTATGTTCAACCCTATAATCACATTCTGCTTATCATCACACGTCTGCAATGACATTAAGAGTCTCACCCCATGTCCGCTACATTTCCCTGAGCAGTCTTCACTCCCACCGTACACTTTCACATCCTGGCACGTGTTGTGAAAGCAGACCTGCGAAAATCAGCACAAAAATGTACTAATTACAAACGTGATAGCAGAAACAGCAGAAAGGTAGCACAAACACAACGTTCTGGCATGCTTACTTTGTTCTGGCCACATTTTGTTCCTGTAGGTACCATGCTTAGGTTCTCTTCCTCAGATCTCTCCCCGACTATGTTGCATACCTCTCCGGTTATTCTCAACAACTGAGCTTTTAGACCCGTAATGGGATACTTATTTCCCCCGGTGCAAAATATTGTTCCACAGTATATATCTCTGTGAGAAAGGAAAGTTGAACATTATTCACAATGAAAAGCAGTGAAACGACACAGAGATTTGTAACATCAATGTGTATGTGAGTCGACCTGGGAAAACCTTTCACACAGCGAAATTGTTACATTTTTTGTTTACTATATACATTTTGGAATACATACATACTGTACAAACCTCAAAAACTGCAGGTTTGTCTGAACCGAAACGTATCTCTCTATTGACTGCATCTCAACCACAATTAAACGTCTAGCATAACCCCAGGCACTTATGGAGAAACTATTTAAGAATGTCTCACTACCCAATGAGAGTAAATCACTGTTAAGCCCCGCCCACATGAGAGGTTTGTGCCAGAATGACAGATACCACAGGAAAGCTTAGAAAGCTAAAAAAATAAATAAATAAATAAATAAATTTATGATATTGGAGTAAGATATTTATGTTTTCTTAAGTACACGTGTCAAAATCAGGTTTATTATAGTTTTTAAAATATTGCTAGTTTTTATTTTTATTTCGTTTTGTATTTTGGTTTTCAGTCACAGTTTCGTTTCAGTTAGTTTTAATGGTGCATAAATAGTTTTGATTTCATTTTTTCGAAAATCATTACCTTTAGTTTGTATTTACTTTTAGTATCGTTTTAAGTTTTTAATATCATGGTAAAAGCTTTGATATTTGTAAACGTGTATGTGACAAAGGTGGAATAAATGAACAAAATACAAGATTATCTAATATCTAACAAGCTACAAAAATCACTCAATGTTGAATTTCGCTGCATATCGGTCATTTTTCATTCGTCAACAGTGATGGATCCACTCCGTTCAACCTCTGTCCTTAAGTCAGACCCCCCCCCCCCCCCCCGACATTTAAAATACGAAAACATACGTTTTATTCTCTGAAATTCCATGTAGTTTTTGTTCGTATTGCAGGTGGATGTTATAGTTGCAGTTTAGTTTTCATACTGAATGTATGAGCTCAATGATCGGTGCTGGAATTGGCTGCAATGCAAGGGGCACCAAGTTGGTCAGGGCCAACCCTGCAGATTATGATGAATATCCTCTAACAATAGACTGCTTGCATAATCAATCCGCTAAATCCAAGTGCATGCAGAAAATGGGGTTGTATAAACAGACCTTAAGGTCTGATCGTTTGTCGTTTTTGGATGAATTGAGACTAAACGACGTCCAACAGATTTTCCCAGACTGCTACACATTTACAGTGAAAGTTACAGTTTGAGTATTAAAGATATAGGAATAGCAATTATTTCTGGCCCTAGATAAAAAGTTTCAGGTGAGAGAGGATCTAACCTAATAGAGATAGTTTCAACTTACTTTTCTGCACATCTTCTGTAGCCATCTTTGCTCCTTCCACAGTGGGAATCATTTTCCCCTAACGTATTCCTTAAAAAGCATCCATGTGTAGCCACTTTGGCATCTACGAAAGAAAAGAAGTAGGTTCATACACGACCAGATCTGCCATATTACTACATTATAAATATTAAATCAGGAAAGTATGTGTACTTCATAAATTAGTGTAGAAACTTGGAATCTTTGTTAGCTACATTAGCAACATGTGCTTCTGAAATGTTCAGAGAAGCAGATCAATTTAGGTAGCTTTACAAACTGCTCCTTGTACATCTGCAATGCAAACTTTGTGTACAATTCCAAAATGACGGTATATTACACAGTCCAATCTGTATATACTGCCATGCTGTAATGCAAGCAGATAAACATGTTACACATCCTCTAACATTTTCCGTTTGTGAGATTTGATTGTGGTGCACTGCCAGTCAAATGTTTTTGATCACTTTATATTTTAGCATTCTTGTTTCAATGGCCTCATGTTATTTATTCATCACTGATTCATCTTGAGTAACTGCTTCATCCTGGTTTGGGTGGCGGTGGATATGGAGTCTATCCCAGGAACACTGGGCGTGAGGTGGAAATGCATCCTGGATGGGACGGCAGTTCATTGTAGGGTGTGAGGTGGGAATACATCCTGGATGGGATGGCAGTTCATTGCAGGGCACCCAGAGGTAATTTAACTGTAGTCATCAGTTCACCTACATGTTTTTGGGAGGTGGGAGGGAACTGGAGAACCCAGAGGAGACCCATGTGGGCACATGGAGAACATGAGAAACTCCACACAGACAGTAACCTGAGCTCAAGATCAAATCAGGGACAATAGAGCTGTGAGAGATGACAAAGCCACCCACTGTACTGCCTGACCTCATTTTAAATTGTCAGAATTTTCAAAATACATTCACCCTATTTATCAGTCATCTATGGACAGGAGCAAAATTGCCCATGGTCTCTGGTTGGGAGGGATGGCATACTCTCTTTCCCCTGTCAATCACAGCGACACTAGTCCCTCATGGATGCCTGTGAGCTCGTGTATGCAGAAGAGGGCAGATAGCGCCTTCCTTTGAGTGAGATAATGGGCTCTGTGATGCAGCAAGAGTGTCGGAAGGAGCATTCACCCTCTCCTAGTAGCTGTCGTGTGATAGGGGCAAGCTGACTGTTGGGCGGGAATTGTCAGATGACCGAATTGGGGAGAAACATAAGGGAAACAAATGTAACCAATTAATAGGTATAAGTGAATTGAGAAATGCTTTAGTTAAATGTGTAGTGAATTGAGAAATATTAGAAAATTACTATGCTTTTGGAACAACGTAGATCTAATCTACGTAGCATACCACATATTTCGGTTTTACAGTTAATACCAGCACTATATGCCTAGCAGGTTTATTTTTTAATAAAGAATTTGTTTCGCGCACCATTAGGGTCTGCCAATAAATAAAGTATCATTTTGTTTGCTCTGAGGCAATAATAATGATTCAACTTTAATTAAATATAATACGTTTGACAACATTTGGTTTATATGCAATATAAGTACCTTTTCCCCACAGTCTCTGGCAGTGCTGGAGATGAGTTGGACATTGACCATTGTAGCAGTAACTATCTTCATGACGGCAAGGTATCCCATTCATTTTAAAGCTGTCTTCTGGACACTGTTCAGACGTTCCTGTGCAGTACTCAGCCAGATCACACTCATTCGCAGAGGCCCGACACAGACTGCCGGCCTGTTTTATCTAGAAAGGAAACAAAACGCCAGGGTATATCCATCCATCCATCCATCCATCTCCTACTGCTTACTCCTTTTCAGGGTCACCTGGAACCTGGAGCCTATCCCAGGGAGCATCAGGCACAAGGTGGGGTACACCCTGGACAGGGTGCCAGTCCATCGCACCATACACACTCACACACCCATTCATACACTACGGACACCTTAGACACGCCAATCAGCCTACCATGCATGTCTTGTAGGAGAGGACTGGGGGAGGAAACCGGAGTACCCAGAGGAAACCCCCACAGCACGGGGGGAACATGCAAACTGCGCACACACAGGGCCACAGTGGGAATTGAACCCCCGCGACCCTCCAGGGTCGTGGGAATTGAACCCCCGACCCTGGAGGTGTGAGGCGGACATGCTAACCACTAAGCCACCGTGCCTGCCAAGGTATATGTTATAAGGAAACCCATCCCAATAAGATAAGCAAAGATAATCTTAGTGCCTACTCAGCGAGGCATGAGGTCCCTTTCCAGAACCTTCAAACTGACTGTCCCTCAGTGGTGGAACTTCCATGAACTTCCAACCTCAATCCGGACCACAGAATCCTTCACCATCTTTAAAAAACGACTAAAGACCCACCTCTTCCGTGAACACTTAACTAATCCCTAACTTGTCCCTTGTCTGCACCAACACTGGCTCTTACACCTCTACTCTGTGCACTCTGCTCCTTTAAAACTCATTAAAAGACCTTGTACGCTAGCACTACTTGTATTGTTCTCTGCTTGATATATCGCTTTGCTTGTACTTCCTCATTTGTAAGTCGCTTTGGATAAAAGCGTCTGCTGATAAATGAATAAATGTAAATGTAAAGATCATTCCTACAACTGTACCTTCTCTCTACGGGAGAGAAGATGTAAGGAAGGCATAATTTGGATGAATATTACTCTCTTAGAAAAAGCACACTACTGTTAAATATGACTTGTGTCACATTGTCAATTGTAGTACTCCTATTAGTATTTTAACAGCTGTCCAACCTTGTGCTTCCTTATTTTTATGGCAGTGAGAAATGATACACATTGCTTCAATGATATGTCATATGACACAATTTCCTTTGCTTCAAATACTGACATATCAAACACAGTAATTATTTAAGCGGTGGGGTTGGGGGCGGAGACCCTTCATGTCTACATAAAGTCATTTGTTCCAGAGAAACACACACACAGCTGCACAGATGTTAAAACTTGATTTGGTCACCCAAAGCATTTCCTGTGCAATCCCTTAACTTCTGTTTTGATGCAAGCATCGCAGCGAAAACAACATAGAATATTTTGCGCCAACAAATGCACTTGGTTTTGTAAGAATACACAGTGACTGCCACAATTATTGTCACCCTTCATTGAAAAAATGAAAAAAATTATTTATCTACACTACGGTACCCTCTTTATCCTGGTTGGCGTCACGGTGGATCCAGAGCCTATCCCAGCACCATGTACACATACACCCAAGCACGCACACATTCATTCACACCTAGGGGCAATTTAATGTAGCCAACTTGTCTCACCAAATGTTTTTAGGAGGAAAGGTGGGAGGAAAAAACCTGGAAAAAAACCCGGGAGAACCCGGAAAAAACCCACATGAACATCAGGAGAACATGTGAAACTCCACACAGACACAGACGTAAGCTGAGTTCAGGGTCGTACCGTGGACCTTAATGCTATCTGCTGCACCACTATTGTAATTCTTGAAAGCCTTTTTTCATTTGCTCTCGGTCCCGAGGATCTGTGTTGTTGCCTTTAACAATGTCCTGTTTCTCTGGGGTATAAAGATGATGCTATACACATGCAAAAACACAGAGCCAGATGGTAATGCACCTTTGAGTTTCCTTCGGGATTTTCAGTTTCCTCCCACCTCCCAAACACATGCCAGTCAATTGATTGGCAAAGATAAACTGCACCATAGGTGTAAATGAATGTATGAAAGCGTGTGATGATCTGGCTTCCCATCCAGAATGTATTCCTTCCTCACTCCCAGGTTTTCCGGCATAGGCTCCGGATCCACTGCGACCCTTCAGCGGTCACTGAAAGTGAGTGAATTTTTGCTCATTTTCATTGATGCATGCTAATCACACTGGAAGACACTGTACCTGGCAGTTTTCACAGCACTCGCCCTGTGCACACTGAGATCCTTCGGTCAATTTGCAGGTTTGGGCATTGCAACATCTGTTGTTGCACTCCTGCAAGAGAAACAGGACGTTACACAAGAGTGAGTGGTTGTTACGCAAGAATGCATTATATATACAAAACAAGCACAAGAATATCAAAGAGTTGAGCGAGCGGACCAAATCAACTGACTCTGCTGCAAATTCTGAGGGTTGTATTTACAGTGGAAGGAAAACAAAAGAGGCAGCTCACTTCTACTGTCCCACAGTCACACTCCTCCCCAGAGTCGAGGAAAGCATTGCCACAGACGGGTCCACCATAAATTCTGTCTGAGCTGGGGTGGTCCAGCAAGCAGCTGGGGTTGGCATTCTCCAGAAATGTACTCAGTTGATCAAGACTGCAATCACTGAACAGCGCTGGGAACACTGAGGCAGCTGAGCTGTGATAAACAACACAGAGAAATGTGAAGTTTGTTTGCTAAAATATAACGAATGTACACACTCGTAGGATTAACTGCAGAGCTGTATTCCCTTATTTATTCCACTTGGTACGTCATTTAAACAGCTCATTATTGATTTGCACGAATGAAAGTTCTTACTTTACAACTTCAGTCATAATGCAGTCTGAAAGGCCACAAGTGCAGCCCTGTTCATCATGGGACATACCCATGTTGTGGCCCATCTCATGTGCGATGGTTGCAGCCAAGCCCAGCGGACTCGTGCTATGATCCTGAGCAATAAAGGAACAGTCATCATCTTTTTCTATATCGCATAGAAGCGTAGCTGTTAGAGAGCACACATTTCATGTACTTGTGTATGCATAACTGGCCTGAGATTACCTGATTAACACCTCCAGAGGCTTTAGTGCACATTGCAAATTTGTTTGCCAACCCTACGGTGCTACCCAAAAAATCGGCACCACTGCATGAAACAGAAAGCAATGAATACACCGGACTTATGCATGACGATCGTTACTATGGTCCAGACTCCTGGGTGTACTGTAATACTCACGTTACAAATTGTGCATTGTCATGCTTGACTCTTTTGAGCAGTTCCTTCTGACGCCACTGAATAAATCTGGTTAGAGTGTCACTCTCACTCACACTGACCATGATCTGATCTTCTACATTCCACACCTCCAAGCCCACCAGCAGCACACGGATACCGTGTGGACGATAGAACTGAGGAAGGAATAATCTTAGTTACGAGATATGAGACATGTAACAGAAAACATGCAGGATATAATATACTCGACTTTACACTAGGGCTTTACATTTACTCATTTAGCAGACGCTTTTATGCAAAGCGACTTACAAGTTCAAGTTCAAGTTCAAGTGGTTTCATTGTCATTTCAACCATACACAGTGAAACGAAACAACGTTCCTCTAGGACCATGGAGCTACAATAAACAACACACTAACCACATGATACGACACAGAACTAAATAAGATCTACAAATGAGGAAATACAAGCAAAGTGATATGTCAAGCCGAGAACAATACAAGTAGCGCTACTATACAGGAACTTTTAATTGAGTTCTAGAGAAGCTAAGTGCGCCGTGTAGAAGTGTAAGAGCCAGAGTAAGTTTTTTATTATTATTTATTTATTTATTTATTTTTATATAGAAGGATGATGTGGGGTTGGCATTTTAGGGTTTAGTTACATGTTCACAGAAGAGGTGGGTCTTTGGCTGTTTTTTGAAGATAGTGACCGATTCTGTGGTCCGGATTGAAGTTGGGAGTTCATATAAGCAAATATGAATAAATTATTTGGATTGAGCAGATCCTTTGGTCTAAACAAACACAAATACAGATTCGAATAAGAGGGGAACTTATTCATTTTTTGTTTTGTTTAGAAAGCCTGCCATGTCGACACACTAGAACCAGGATCTGGGAATCAGGAATGGGACACCAAAACTGGGACACAAAAGAAGTTGTGTTAGTGTCAGGTTTTTATTTTGATTGCAAGCTTGTTGGAGAAAAGTTAGTAAGGAATTGAATCGTATGTGAATACACTATTCGCGACTGGAAAGATAACGTGTTCTAAACGTATACAAATACAGGTGTAAATATGAGCAGCACTGTTTTACGTCTTTCTTTCTTTCTGTTTCTTTCTTTCTTTCTTTCTTTATTTATTTATTTACTGGAAAGCCAGAAAGGTTCACAGAGCATCTGGTTTAGACTAGAGGTGTGCGTCAGGATTGGGATCCAATGGAACGCGACAAAAAACACACGAGTGGGAGGTATTTCATTTCAAGTGATATGGGTGCATATGTAAAGGGTACAAGTATGAAAAGACCACATTAATTACCGTATAGTAAGCGCAGTATTATGAGTTTTCTTTTTCCTGGTCTATTAATCAGAGGTTTGCTCCAGTAGACCCATCTAAACACTGTCTTACTGATATTTCTATTATATTTCTGTACAAACTGGCCCCAGATTCACAAATATGGACATATGCTTTTAGTTTTAGAGCTGCTGCTCCATATAGCACAGACCATGCACTACATAATATTTGAGAACGAGGAAGTTCAGGAGTTGAATAAATCTATGTTGGGTAAATTACCACTTTATTTTTTGTTATAATTTACGAATGACGAGTTACTTCTTTTTTAAAGCAACCCTGGGGTTTATTTCAGGGTTTTCCAATGTTTCTGTGAGCACAGAGGTAAGGTCTTCCGCTTTAGACAAATATTTCGAAAGACACAAATTTGTACAGATAGTGAGAGATAGTGGCATTGTGTTCCACTCGTATATCAGATAGCAACAGTAAGAAAATAATACCTTATCAACATGATTTATGGCTTCCAACATCCTTGCCCGTACCATCTCGTCATTTGACTTGAATCTTCTGTACTGCAAGAGGGAAATACAAATCGTCAGTTGTGACCTTCTCATTCCAAAGAAAGGGGAATAAAGCCTTTGTGTGTGAATAAAGCTCTTACTTCACTATTGTCAACCACAAGAAACAGCTCCACGTATCTCTGGGTCTGAAATACAGTCTTCATCTTCTACAAAGATGAGGAAAAGCTTTAGACATAGTGGTAGTACAATAGTATTTTTGCACATAATGCGATCCAGATGATGACAGGAGTAATTTTAGAAACACATACCCAGCTGCTGCGTTTGAAGAGGGCTGAATTTCTGGGTTCCTTATCATAAACTGTGATAGCGGAGTCTCCATAAGCACTCCTCTTCTTCCTCAGGTATTCCTGCTTATAGAATGCATGGTCTCCCTCATTGTTGTCACTCAGGGGCTCGATCAGGTACATCTGCTTTTCAACCCTTATAAAACCTCTACAGAGGAAAAAATTCGACAGCCTATATGGTCAAACGTCATATTTATGTCTTTATGTCTAATGTGTTCACGTTACCCTTCTTCTCCTGTAGTAGCTATAATATTGGACATTACCTCATGCCAGAGCAGACTCCAACACTCACTGATGAATCCTCTATTCCATCAATATGGCCATGATAATAACAGTGGTGCTGCAAAACAGAAATAATCTATATTCAGCTGATGATACTTTGTAAAAGACGAGCAATAAGTATACAATACTTATATGTATAAAATATGACATCCCATTTGAAGGTATGGAATTGTAGAATTAATGTGCCTTAGATCAGATTTAAGTTGAATAAAAAGAAGTAAACTTACGTCAAGCTTTGGAGATGTGATCACAGTTGAACCGTCTGCTTCATAACGTATTTCAGTGTAATTGGGTCCAATGAGAAATCTATGATTTTGTTAAAAAGTTTTAAAATCTTTTTAATAAAGAGGCATTTACTTGGTTATCAAAATTATTAAACCCAGTAAACGTTTAGGTTTTTAATCTAAAAACTATTTATTCAGTGAATTATTCAGTAGCTATGGTGAAACTACGGTGCTGTGAAAAAAGTATTTGACCCCATCCTGATTTCTTCTGTCTTTGTGTAGATCTCATACAAAATTGTTTCAGAAATTTAAACAAACTCTAAGATGAAACAAAGGCAACCTGAGTAAACACAAAATACAGTTTTAAATGATAATGTTATTTATTGAAGCAAAAAAGTTATCCAATACCAACTGGGCCTATCATATTTAGTATGAGATACCCAAAAGTAGAAGAAATCATGACTATAATAGGAAAGGTTACAATTAGTGACAAGACTGATAAATGTGTGTTCTGGGAGTTTAAGGTAATAAAACTGCAAAACATATATAATTAATAATGCATAATGTTCTGTTTGTTTTGTTTGTTCGTTTGTTTTACCTGTTCTTTTGCAAGTGAACTGTATGATTATTTCCATTAAAGAACAACTGATATAGAAGTTTCTCAGGATACTTTTCATGTTTGTTGGATTCCAAAGCCTAGGAGATAAAACCTTTATTGATCTATACAGTATATGTGACAGCTTATCAAATGAAATCTTTTAAAGACACAAAAAAACCTAACACTATTAGGCCATAGTACAATTTGTCCACTTTTATGTAAACCCCAATTCCACTTAAAGCCATGGGTCAATGACTGACCTGTTTACTGACATGCTTGTGGTGCTCACTGAGTCGTTGCGGTCTCACTACATCATACCTCTCAACATGACTCATTGAAGGGATCTCAGTGAAGCTTCCTGTGAATAAACGGCCAGAACTTTGACAAAACCGCACAATTTTTAAATAGGTCAAGTCAGGTCAGGTCAAGTCAAATTGGTTTCATTATCATTCCTCGATATAACTCACATAATGTACAGTGGAACGAAATGTTTCATTAGCACCATGGTGTAACATGATGCAGTAGCACAGTACACAGGACTACACAAAGTGCAAATACACAACAGTGTGTGAGACAAGTACAAAATATGCAATAAATACTCAGGACAGTGCATGATAACTAGTCAGGAATACTGAACATTAAGGGTTTTTTTTTTTTTTTTTTAAAACAACTTAAAATAAAAGTGCAAAAAAAAAAAAAAAACAACAACAAAACAAATGGGCCAAGCCAAAATGGCAAAATATTAAGCTTTTAATGGTATAATCCAGTGGTTTTCAAAGTGGGGGCCGGGGGGACTCAACAATTTGGTGTGAAAAATAAATTCTCACTCTCAGACAACCACACACACACAATCAATTCCTAATGTAATGTAATGTAAAGATGTAAGATGTAATTATTAATGAAAAAAAAGGGGATATATTCAGAAGTCTGTATTTTTAATGTGTTTTAAAGACATCTTGCAAAAGGGGGGCCTCAGTCAAATGTTAATGCCATTTGGGGGGCCTTGCCCTGGTAAAGTTTGGGAACCCCTGATCTAACCAACAAATCATTTGCTTGTTTACTTTTGCTGTAGTGAACTGAAGCTAGGAAGTAAAATAAAATAAAATATAAAAAGTTGTTTACCCACAAGGCTTAAACATTTAAAGAAATCAAAGGTAAAAACTATCCCATGCTAAGTTACTTTATCTATTTGTTTCATTCTTGCTATTTTCCTGACCAATGATTTGTTGTTAAGAACATTAAAAACTTCATATTTTGCCATTTTGTGCTTGACCCGTTTATTTGCGCAGGAGTGTACACTCGAACAGCATGAGCAGTAAACAAACAAACAAACAAAGTGTCTTGTTACAACAAAAAGGGTTTCATAGCAGTTAATCGGTGTTGCATACTTTGTAGAGTCCTTGGGTGTTTACATAGATATAGACAGACAGACAAATATACGCATGTGTGTATGTGTGTGTGTGTGTGTGTGTGTGTGCAGTCTGTATATATTCTCCTTCAATTTCAACAACGCAAATCATCCCCAAAATGTCACCCAAAAGGTTTTCTCATACTGATGTTACAAGAAAGTTGAATGTTGGACACTGATCATAGTGTGAACTCATCTGACATATTCAGATCCCTGTTCATCTATAACTGCACCAGTACATTTCACTCGAGTTGCTTGCTGTCACTCCTTCATCTTTATTATTCATTTCTAAAGTGCTATAAAGAAGCTATTCCTTTTCCCTGAGAATGTAAATGATTCACTTACCCCAGTCACACAGACAGCAAAAGATGACAGCGATATAACGCATGGTTCTTCAAGTTCATAAGCGGGCATAGTTTATTCTCTGAGATAAAGAATGGGGAAGACTGAAAACACGCTTTGGCGCAAAGCCACGCCCCCTTAGAGTGGTGACGTAATGCTGTGAGAGCTCCAACTGTTGTAGCTAGGTCTGAACCCGAGCATTACACACACACTACACACTTATTCCGGGAACATTACACTGACTCTCTTCAGCTAGTGTGGGATCTTTTCTGTATACCTCTTATTTTAAAAAATAATAATAATAATAATAAATAACTGTGTCATCTTCATCCAGATGAAATAACACAGTTTATCCATGAAAAAGAGACAGAATCACTTATAGTTGCATCCCAGATTTTTGTTTACTATTTTATAGTCTTTAGTTTTTAGCACTAATCTGTCTAGATCACTATTTAGGCACACTATTTGGGGAAAAGCTAGAAAGGCACACCTACTATTCGGAGAGAGTCCAGCAACCGAATTCAGACGCACCACGTGATATCCTGTAAGAGGCTAATGACTCACGGTATTTTATTAAAGGAAACACACTCCCTGTTCCGCAGGCAAGATCAGATATCTTGCATTAAACAATTAAATAACTGCATAAATAATGTCATACTCTCACCTTAGCCTTAATCTCAGTATCCAAAAGGAAATGTTTTGCCTACATTTGAGTTAAAAGCACTCACAAAAGACTTTCTAACATTTTGTAGTGTTGCAAAGTGGAACAGAAATGGATCATGTTTTTGGGATTATATATCATGAATCTACACAAGGGCGGAGCTACAGGGGTGGCATGGGGTGGCCACCCTAAGTAAAAGCATTGCCACCACAGCATTGATATCCCAATGTATAAAATGTTAAATGTTTCCTGGACAGATTTATAGCAGCGTATTTTTCATGTATTTTTCAGATGCATATGAAATCCATCAGTTATAATGTAATGTTTTAATTTGTATTCATTTAGAAAATAAAACTATTGAGTGTAGTGTACAATTAGAACGCTAGATAGTCTAAACTGCATACTCATTGCATCTTATTATATTTTATCCAAGTAATAAGTGAAGATATTTGTTGGTGACTTGAATGCATCACAGCTTAACTTGTGACAGGGGTGGCTTGGCAGTTAATGCGCTGGGTTACTGATCGGAAGGTCTGGGGTTCAAGCCCCAGGACTGCCAAGCTGCCACTGTTCGGCCCTTCAGCAAGGCCCTTAACCCTCTCTGCTCCAGGGGTGCCGTATCATGGCTGACCCTGCACTCTGACCCCAACTTCCTGACAGGCTGGGGTATGTGAAGATGTGCTGTAATGTATATGTGACCAATAAAGACTCATTATTTGTTATCTGTCGGTGACTTCAATAAACCACTGAAGTCACTTGATGCATTGAAAGTTCCTAATATAATCTACATTGTTTGTCATGCTTAGTAAATTAATCTTGGCATTATAGTCTTAAACTTTACAAGTTTGTGTAAAACTCAAGAAATGTGTCAGAAGTTAAATATATCTTACCATCTAATTTAATTTATTTATCCATCCATCCAATCCAGTTGTCAGGTTCAGCCTAAATCAATCGCACAACAGTCGATTGCTTCAGTATTGCCACCCGTCCCACCCCATAAATAATTTTTTAGATCCGCCCCTGAATCTACAAAAAATAGACCATAATATTGAAATGGGAGGAAAGTCAACATAGCTTGATAAAATATTTACAACCAACTTGTGACTGCATAAGTATTCACCCCCATAACTGAGCTCTTGTGTAATCAGTTCCATCAGAAGTTATACACGTAATTAGTTGAATGGGGTTGTGTGCAATTAAGGTGTCACATGATCTCAAGGCCCCTGAGTTTGATAGAGGAAATACTTAAACAAACAGCATCACGAAGACCAATGAGCTCTCAAAATACAAATTAAAAATCCTAAACGTTGAACATCCCATGAAGCACCATTAAATCCATTAGTACAAAATGGGGAAAAAAAAATATGCCACAACTGCAAGTCTGCTTAAAGGAGGTCGTCCACTAACTCAGTGACTGTATAAGGAGGAAATTAGTCAGAAAAACAACCAGGGGGGCAAGGGAAATGCTCAACATGATGCTACCACCACCATGCTTGACACTGGGAATAAAAACCTAAAACTTTTTTCAACGACCAAAAAGTTACATTATGGACTCACCAGACCTCAGACTCTTTTTCCACATGTCTCCAACACGCATTTCGGCAAGCTTCAAACAGGATTTCATATGACTCACTACTCTTCCATAAGGCCAGCTTTGTTGAGTGTTCAGGCTGTGAGCCATGGATCATGCTCATTCAGAGTTACCCTTACCTCTTGTCTGCTTTATATTGTATAACCTAATATCATGCAATAAAGATTGAAATCATTTACAGATATTTCAATCAAATGAGCACAACTGTACCATGTAAGTACTGTATGTAATATCTCATAGTTCAGCATTACCAGTTCTGATCATGCAGTTGACTTTGCTCTTTGGTTCTGAAATGACCAATGGATTTGCAATATAACACAAAGGATTTACTGGTGAGACACTCCCCCATAGAGGGCAAACTGGGATAAGAGTCCCCTAATCTGCTCCCATGTCCACTGTTATATTAGCAAAACAAGGTCGATTGGATTAACAGTTTGCTTGGCATGACACACAATTACTAAGAACATGATAAAATTATTCACTTATATAATTACTCATATAATTACCAACATTATGCATAAAAATAGGCTGATGTGATGAGTAATGGGCACAAATTGTCTCATATTACAAATCATACTATCTGCAGCAGTTGGCTCAGGATGTGTGTGTGTGTGTGTGTGTGTGTGTGTGTGTGTCTGTATGTGTGAGAGAGACCGAGAGAGAGAGAGAGAGAGAGAGAAAGAGAGAGAGAGAGAGAGAGAGAGAGAAACTAAAGTAAAGCAGAAATGTGCATAATCAAATACTGAAGAATAAAAAAAACTGTGGTCAGTTAGAATATATCTTAATAATAATAATAATAATAATAATAATAATAATAATAATAATAGGACGGCACGGTGGAGCAGGGGGTTGTGCTGCCACCTTATAACTCGTTTGTTCTGGGTCTGATCTTGAGTTCGGATTACTATCAGGGTAGAGGTTCTGTGAATGTTCGTCCCATGTTTATGTGGGTTTCCTCCAGGTTTCCTTTGGGTTCTCCAACTGTCCTGCAGGGAAGTGAATTGGCTATGCGAAATTGCCCCTAGCTGCCCTGTGATGGATTATAGCATCCCATCTGGGAAGATGAAGAAGAAGAAGAAGAAGAAGAAGAATGAGCTCTTTATTATCTTTTGTTAAAAAGTGAATCAGTTTTTAGAGTATAGCTTACGGAGTGGATCATGCTTTAGGACATTGTGCCTCCACACCGGAACCAGACTGGACAATATATAACTCCCAATCACATGATTATTCATTGCACCTATTTCCTGTTAAAACCCTCATTCAGGTCACTGTATACACCAGTTCACTTACCAAGATCCTTTGCCAGGTTTGCCATTTCTTGTATGCGTCTCTGAGTGCTGATTTCTCTGTTTGTGACGCTTTGTGTGATTCTTGCTTCTGTCCTTCCTTTTTAATGATCGTGCTTCACTACTTTGTATTTGTCTGATCGATTGATCCCTGTCTGATTACTGACTACAGGTTTGTCTGCTGAATTGAATTATCAATGAAAGGCTTGCACTTTCATCCTCTTGCCTCCACTTTGTGACGTACAGAATGGATGTGTGTTATTTGTCATCCACCGAACAGCAATTTAGAATGTTTATAATTTTCCATAAAAAATTTTACAGTAAAAAGAGCTGCTTTTATTTATTTATTTTTCTTAGCTGACCAATGCAATCTATTTTGTTTCTTAAAAAAGCACACCACTTGTAAAAAAGAGGGTTAAGTGTTACTGAAAATGAATATGGGCTGAAGGTCTACTGCTTTTCATGCAAAGTACAAAGTCACAGCCTTCTTCTTATTCACCAGCGCCAGTAGGTAAACTTGTCCAGCAAGAAAAAGATGAAAACCATTGACTTTGTAAATTGCTGTCCTGTTAACTTTTTTGAAGTAGAATTTTTATTGCATCTGGATTATTACAAATTAAAAATATTTACGGAGATGGACACATACATGTACATACATGCCTTTGACTTGCTTAAGGCCTTCTATTTCAGCTCTCTGATAAATGATCAAACTTTTTATGTAAATTTCATGCAAATACGGTGTCTAAAAATGATTTTCATGTGTATACAAGTAATTTAGCTTCTGTTGAAAACATACTTGTATTTAAAATGGGTGTTTTTACACAAACTTAGAACACTTTTCGAGCCCACTGCTACCTTTTTCCTAAACAGCTCACCTCTTTTGTTGAAACTGCCTCATAAGTTACCTTTTAGAAATAATGCAGACTTGAACATCTCTGTTCTGGCTGGGAGCCAAACTAATTTCTCGCTCGTTCTTTGACTTTCAGTAAGCTCTTTATCCTGGTCAGGGACATGGTGGATCCCGAGCCTATCCCAGGAACACTGGGTGTGAGGCAAGTATACACACTGGATAGGTTGCCAGTCCATCGCAGGGCACCATGCACACACACATTCACACACTCATTCACGCCAAGGGGCAGTTTACAGTATTTTAACTAGTCCACCTGAGAACCCAGAGGAAACCCGCTAAGAACATGCAAAACTCCACACATACTAACCTGAGCTCAGGTGCACTACTCCAAGAAACTATCTAGATCAAATACATAACAATATTACCATTATATACCATTTTATGTTTGTATTTTTTCATTTAAATGATTAACACAGGTCTAAAATAGTAAACATTTAAACATCGAGAACTACACCTACTAGGTTAGAGTTAGGTATGTGCTTAGCATGTCTACCTTTCATTAATATGTGCTTTCACTGATCTGAAATGAAATAAAACTTACTCATATTGCCATTGTGTAAAATTTGATACTGCTGTTCGCGTGAACTTTTTTACACTGCAATTCTATGCATCATCTTCTGTAGTTTATATGACAAATCCTATAAGTGTTCCTATTAATTTACTTGTCAGTTGGTCTGATCAGATCTGCTCTGTACAAAACAAAACCTCTTTAATCTACGCTGCGCTCAGCCTGAATTGCTCTCAAACAATTATTAATAAGAACGTGTGCTTTTAAAATATTGCCTCAGTAATTCTTAACTAATCCAAATAATTATGCACTTGAAAAGACCATGCGAAAGTTCCATGCAAGAGATCAGGACTCTTTTAATTTTGCATCCTCTGACAGTGGTTTGAGGAGAGCTTACATCATGCTGGAAAGACTTTTTTGTGTGCGTGTCCCTAATACAGAAAAAAATTACGGGGAGTATAAGCTCTTTAGAGACGACATTTTATAGGACAGCCAAGGCTGCAGGATCGTGTGCCAGAATGCTGAAAACCAAATAGCCTTCACACACACACACACACACACACACACACACACAGAGAGCTTTCAGTCACTCATATTCGCTCCTATACACTATATTCCTTATATGTACAGTAAATATCAAATGTGCTATTTGAATATGCATGCAAGATTTTGCAAGTACCTGAAATATTTTATAACATCTTTCTTCTTTGAACTATTGATCAGCAGTGTTTTAGCAGTGTTTTGCTTAAAATGCAATTCAGTTTTATTGCTATAGTGCTTCTATGACAGACCGCCAAGAATCACAATTCAGCTTTGCAGAAATCTACACTACATGTCAAACATTTGGATACGCTAGATTGAATATAGTTTTCATTCAAGACATTTTAATAAAGGCTTCTTGTAGAAATTTGTTTCTAAAACAAATGTAAACGGTGACATTAATACCCATGTATATTTGACATTTTAATCATGTGGCAGAGGCTTTTATCCATAGCTTACAATTAAGCGTGAGCAGACAGGAGTGACAACTTGGCAGTACAAACTCACAACCTCTCAGATGTCAGATGTCCAGAGCCCAACCACTGAGTCACTTCTATCAAAAAAATTATTTATAAGTTTCCCCGTTTAATTTCCCCCAAAGTAGCAAGTTTCATTTTTGATCAAATGCAAAGCATTAGGTCATGGGTCTTTTGAAAAATATGAGGGTGTTTTGTTGCATAATTTTCAGATAAATAATATGAATTCCACAAAAATAAAATGAGATCCACAATTTACAAAACAAAATGCATATATACAATATACACTATATGGACACCCGACCATCACACCCATATGTTCTTGTTAAACATTGTTTTTCAAAGACGTCATTAACTTTTTGCTCTTATAACAGCCTCCAGGGCTTTCCATAAGATTTTGGAGTGTGGCTGTGGGGATTTGCCCCATTCATCCACAAGAGCATTAGTGAAGTCAGGCCCTGATGTTAGGTGAGGAAGCCTGGGATGCAGTCGGTGTTCCAGTTTCCACCTTTGTTCAGTCGGGTTGAGGTCAGGGCTCTGTGCAGGCACCAGGTTATGGAGCTCGCTTTGTGCACAGGGGCATTTTCATGCAGGTTTCGGTCTTTTAGTTGCAGTGTGGAATCTTAATGCTACAATGCTATACATCCTTTACAATGCAAAGACATCCTATACAATGGTGTACTTCCAGCTTTGCGGTGACTGTTTGGGGAAGGAAAACACACGTGTGAAGGTCAGGTGTCCACAAACATTTGGCCTTATAGTGTATATTGTGTTCTATAAATAAAAAGATTCTTTCAAAGGTATGTTTGTAGTCCACAAACAAAGTTTGATCTGCCGGCATTCATTTGTGGATGTGTTTGACTCGGCCAGTCAAAAGGACTGGCTCTGAGTTCAAGCCCCAGTACTGCCAAGCTGCCACTGTTGGACCCTTGACCCTCTGTTCCAGGGGAGCCTTATCATGTCTGACCCCAACTGCCTACCTAACTGGGATATGCAAAGAAAATAATTTTACTTTGTTGAAATGTATATGTGACAAATAAATGCTTCTTCTTAAATTACATGAAACATGCAGTTTCCCAGTTGGTAGAGCTTGGCAAATGTGGTTAATTCTAAATAGATTATTATTTTGTTCCTGAGCCTGGGAAATATGTGTGTGTGCGTGTGTGTGTGTGTGTGTGTGTGATACCAATGTATGTACAGGTTACAGGTTTCTGTTATTTTGTCCATCCCCAAGTACATATACAAGTGAAAGCAGCAAATGGAACATATATATCTTTTGTTGATGGGACTTCATGAATCAAGAGAAGATGAAGTCACACTTGGCTATGATTGAAATGATCATCATGCACCGAGTAAGTATAATGAGAATATAGAGAGCATATTTGTTCCATGCACTAGATCTTCTATGACCCTAGTAAACCGGGGCAAGAAGATTAAAAGTGTAATTACTAAGAACACCCAAAAGAAATTGAATTACAGTCCATGTTCAAGGGCAAATTAAAAAGCAGTAAACGTGTCTGCAAAAATAGAGAGCCCAAAAAATGTTTGATTAACATGTTAAACATTACTGATTTTTAAACAAAATTTAAAAATATAATCTTAATCTTAAGACTGAAATTAGAAACTCTTCAGTGGAAATAAATTCATTTTCATTTCCTGCGTATCCTGCATTAGTTTTTTATCTCTTTACTGTCACTAATTATTAATTAATTACAAGGCATTACACTGAATATGAAATATCTCACCTGTTATGTCAGTGCCTCTTTAAAGGCACGCCATTTACTCATATCATTGATTTTGATACCTGCTTTGCAAACAAAAGTATATACACTAAAGGAAAGCGTTGCATAACGGCTTGAATTTTATAGCTTGAACTCTCATGGAGTGCACGTCCGTTCAATCTCAAACAGTTTTATATATTACACGTGAGGCATGAGGGCTCACACTATCATAGAGCTTAAGCTTATTTATATTTAATGTCATTGCTGAGCCCTTCATAGCACGCTGGCTCACTGGTTTTTATCCCAAGCCATCTTTCTTAATAGATTTATATCCTTATTTGGTTTTTTAAAAATATCAAATTGATTTAAACTGCTTTTAAACCACACTCATTTTTATAGCCATTGGAAAACCCTTGCACTTCATGCAGAGGATAAAATAAGAAGGGAATAAATATACAGTGTAGTCTGGAAGCACTTAGAGACACGGTTTTTGAAGTCCGGCATTTTACCAAAAGAAACCGGACAATTTAACATTACAAAATAAAATGGCTTTCAGTTCCCGCTTTCCCCTGCTGCTGTAGGCTTTTACCCTGTCTTCAGTCTTTCAGCAAGTAAAATGCAGCTCAGTCATGATCAGTTTATGTAAGTAACTAGGTCAGTCAATGAAAATTTCACTTTGTAGCTTTGAAAAACGCCTTCTTTGCTGTCTTGAAATGTTTGTCGTTATGACCTTGCTGCCAGCTGAAGCTCCATCCACTACTGTAGTATACATTCCTATGGCACTATGTTTCACAGTTAAAGTGGTACGCTTTAGGTCAGGGGTGTATACACTATATGGCCAAACGTTTGTGGACACCTGACCATCACACTCTTATGTGTTTGTTGAAAATCTCATTCCAGATTTAGTCCCCATTTGCTGTTATAATAACCTCCACTCTTCTGCGAAGGCTTTCCATTAGATTTTGGAGCGTGGTTGTGGGGATTTGTGCTCATTCAGCTACAAGAGCATTAGTGAGATCAGGCACTGATGTCAGGAGAGAAGGCCTGGGATGTAGTCGGCGTTCCAGTTCATCCCAAAGGTGTTCAGTGAGGTTGAGGTCAGGACCCTGTGCATGGGCACTCAAGCTCGTACACACCATCCTTGGCAAACTATGTTCAACATTGAAATCTTGTACAATTGTGTGCTTCCAACTTTGTGGTAACAGTATGGGGAAGGACCACATATGGGTGTGATGGTCAGGTGTCCACATACTTTTAGCTATATAGTGTGTATATATAATATAAAAAAAAAAGATTTCCAACAACACTTGGAAAAAATATTGTAGGTAATATACAGTATGTTTAAACAGTTTGTGCATTCAGGATGTACTTTTCAGATAAATGCCAAAAAATGAACACATTTAAGAGAAGTTGTTGTGTAAACAAGCGATTGATACCAGGCAATGACTTTCCAGACTTAAATTGTCCATTTTGGTTGAGATGGTGCCCACTGTAACCTCAGATTTCTGTTCTTGGCTGGCAGGACTGGACCAAGATGCGGTCTCCTTCTGCCGTAGCCCATCCGCCTCAAGTTGAGGCATGTAGTGCATTCTGAGATGCTTATTTGGTCACCACAGTTGCAAAGGTTGCTCATTTGACAAGCTTTCCTGTCAGCTTGAACCAGTCTGGCCATTCATCTCTGACCTCTCTCATTTCTGCTGCAGAACTGGCACTTATTGGATTTTTTTTTCACCATTTTGTGTCATTTGTAGAGACAGTTGTGTGTGAAAATCCCAGGAGATCAGCAGTTTCTGAAATAACCAACAACTAGACAAGAGCACATTTTCCCCCCATTCAGATGTTTAAAGTGAACATTACCTGAAGCTCTTGACATCTGGTATCTGCATGATATTATGCACTGCGCTGCTGCCACATGATTAACTGATTGGATAATATAGTGAGCAGGGGTACCGGTATTCAATTCAATTCAGTTTTATTATTATAGAACTTACACAATAGACATTGTCCCAAAGCAGCTTTACATAACTATATAAATTCATGATATAGATGTACGAATTTATCCATAATGAGCAAGCCAGAGGCAACACTGGCAAGGGGAAAAACTCCCTGAGACAGTATGAGGAAGAAACCTTGAGAGGAACCAGACTCAAAACTATCCCCATCCTCATCTGGGTAACAATAAATAAATAAATAAATCCCTTCTACAAATGTGCTAATGCTACGTGGTCAAATAGTGCAATTATGTAACCAGGAAAATTCATTACATTTTTTACATGAAGTCTGTTTTGTTGAGCTTATCTACTGTTCACTGATGGAGACTTGAGTGCAAAAAACGGTTTGTGGTAATTGCAGGGGTTCATATTTAAGTGGATGGTGAGTGTATGGTTAAAAAATTGTTTGGAAAATATGTTTTATAGTTGATTTATGTTCAATACATTTGTGTATTCAGAATGTACCATTCAGTTTAATGCCAGTTGTTGTGTTATTAGTCACTAGACAATTCTTTTGGTCTTCCCCACCTGCCATTGGACTAAGTGTAATGTGGCCTGTTGCCTAAAACAAATTTGCTTTAGTAAACCCTTTCTTTAGATCATGAGCAGTTACTCAATATTTTTCCTTCCTTCGTTTTGGTATAGATTGACCTATGACATCTTCCGACATCCTGGTTCTGTTTGTTTGACACATCTACATCCTACAATAATCTTGGCTTATTCAACAGTTGCTCAGGAATTCCAGTAAGGGAAGAATCTATTTAGTAAAATTGCTAATGCAAAAATGGCATTTATTAGTTTTGTATTTTTGAGACAACAAATGACTCTTTAGAAATGTCCACACTTTCTAAAACCATCAATATTTTGCTGCTTAAAGTAAAATTGCACATATGAAAATGTAATAAAAGAATAAAAGCAGCAAATTGAACATTTTGAACTCCATTTACTGCAGAATTTCATTTACACTGTATAGACAAATGTTAAGAACTCGTTCTGAGGTATTTTGTGAAGAATGGACTACTACTATCTACTTTATCTTAACCATTCGTTCTTCTGTCAAATCTCTCCATCTCTGTCAAGAAAAGGTACCTCCTACCCATAGATCACTGGTGACACTGACAGCGAAATACTCACACCGAGACAGAGAATCAGCACTGTGCCTACGTGATTCTGGTACCCTTTGACCTTTAATTTCTACCTCATATTTTTCTCATGATCTGTAATTTTCCATCTCATAGAGTAGTCAGGCACGCTTTCTGAATTGCAGGTTTGACAGAAATGGAGGGCAGAGAAAAGTGGTGCTGATGTGCAACAGTGGGAGATTTATTTGTACTGAGAGCCTCACATTTCTGCAACTGAGGAATTGGTGGGCAGCAGCATTAAACCACATATCACGATTGACGTGTCCTCGGCAGCACCGTTAATCCCTGTCTTCACCACTTTCTCCTCTGCCAACTGGCTTCAGGTTTTCTGACCGTTTCACTCCATACATGCCAGCGGATTTAGGGTTTACTATCCCAACGTCATGTGGACTGTCTGTAGCATGATCATGACATGATTATTCAGTGTGCTTTTTTGAATTTTTCCCTTAGATGGATGTATAGGTTTTATTGGTTTAATCGGTTTGGATGTGTTGTCAGGTTTGTGGCTTCTGCAATAACAGTTATCGAGATGATATGGACACTGGCATACAAGACGCATACAAGGCCAATGGCATAAAATTTAAGCATAAAATGAAAAGCACTAGTAATTAAACATCATCATTGCTAAAACACCATAATTATTATTATTTTAATGTTTGGTTGAAAATCCTTTTTGATGAATGACTGCCTCAAGTGATTCGCTGGGTATTTTGTTTTCCTTTGTGATTCTAGCCAATTTCATCGAATTTGTTTTTGTTTTTGTTTTTTGCCTTCAGACTTTGCCTCAGTTGTACCACTTTTGTTAATGCATATTTAATGCATTAGCTATCATGAACAAACACTGAACTTCAGCATTAACAAACCATAAGGATTATTAACAAAATAACTTGTTTTAATAGGTTTTTTTTAAATAATAAACCAAATAAACCAAATAATCAACATCCATCCATCTTCTACCGCTTACTCCTTTTCAGGGTCATGGGGAAACCTGGAGACTATCCCAGGGAGCATTGGGCACAAGGCGGGGTACACCCTGTACAGGGTGCCAATCCATCACAGGGCACAATCACATACACACTCACACACCCATTCATACACTACGGACACTTTAGACACGCCAATCAGCCTACCATGCATGTCTTTGGACTGGGGGAGGAAACCGGAGTACCCGGAGGAAATCCCGGCAGCACGGGGAGAACATGCAAACTCAAACCCCGGACCCTGAAGGTGTGAGGCGAACGTGCTAACCACTAAGCCACCGTGCTCCCTCCAAGGTCAGATGAGATCGGGCTTTGTCAGAGTGGTATGGCCGTAAGCCCAAATAATCAACAATTTGCATTCATCAATGTTCATCCCATCAATGAGAAAAATGAAGCCCACAATGATCAATATAATCCACTGTACAATATAATCCATTAAGTGTACAGTAATTAAGTAGCAACATTCAGGTTTTTTAAACGTTTAGAAGCATTCTATAATGACATTTTTTGGATTTATTAATCATTGATTATAAATATTTGAAATGACCAAGAAGATGTATTTGGTTAACATTTAAACAAACATCAATTGTGCAAGTGTTAATTACTTTCTAAACATTATGTATGGATTATTAATGCTGTAGTTCATGGTTTGTTAATATATAATAATGTTAGATCAGGGAACCTTGATGTATGTAAGTGTTACTGCCTCAGTAAGTGAAATACAGCTCAGTATGTATATCTGGAATGGCCAGTCAAGAACGATTCAATTTGTAGAGATGAAAAAAAACATAGTTGCTTTAGTAGATATAATCTAAACAATATGGCAGGGAAGATGTATAGAACGTCAATGACATTTCATCTTAATACAATTTTGAAGAAGTCTGTGTCCTCGATGATATATGTTTTAGAATGTGTAATTGAACACATCCAATATGTTTTCTTTCATTTTTTCTGTTCTATATTGTTAGGAGCTAGTATTGTATGGAATCTGGAGCCACTGTGTACTGAATATCATTCTGCATACATCTGGTGGTCTTCATGATTTTACCCATGTGTCCAGGAAATGATTAGAAGCTTATACAAAGTATTTCAATGATAAAATATATGTTTACTTCCACCGCCAATGCTCGAGATAATGCTAAATGCAGATGTGTGTGTGTGTGTGTGCAGTTTTGAAGATTGTCTCTTCTGTGTGTGAGTAATTCATAATTGGAACAGCAATAGAGAATTATTTTTGCTTTGTACAATACAAATTCTTTTCTGTACAGTAATTCATTTTAATGAACACTCATAGATAATCACCAGTAACCAATGTGAATTCTGATGAACACCTTAAACAACCTTTCAAGGACTCTATTCAAGCTGAAAGATGAGAAAAGAGCCGAAGGACTGAAAAGCTTGCTTGTCACAGGCACAATATACTAGCCAGTGGCAATTTACATCCATTTTGGTACACAGTTACATCTGTTTCATCACTTGCATAAGGTTAAACAAGTAAAATATATTAGTAGCAACAAAGAAAAAACAACAACAACACTGATATAATTTTTTTCTCTCCTTTATACTTCTATTCTATTCTGTCGTCCAGTCCAATTCACATGCGCCATCTTGTGTGTTTATTGTCCTGTGTATTAATTGTATTGTTGTACTTGTCTCAGACTGGCTTCCTGTCCAGGGTTTCCCCCGCCTTGTTCCCTGAGTTCCCTGGCAAAGGCTCCAGGATCCCCACGACCCTGTGTAGAATAAGCGGTAGAGAATATGGATGGATGGATGTCTCACACTGTCATGAATTTGCACTTTATGTACTATAGTCCTGTGTACTGTGCCACCGTGTTGCACCCTGGTCCTGAGGAAACAACATTTTGTCCCAATGTATACAAGTTTTATAGAGGAATGACAATAAAAACCACTTGACTTGACTTCCTTACAAATTAACATGACCAGCAAAATGTAATATGATATTTTTTATATTAGTCTAATTAACTCTTACAGTATTGAACTAGGGCTTCTCAATACAGACAAAATAGCATTTTTGCACACAAAAAACCCCAAAAATTATTTATGAATATAACCACAGACTAATTTTCTGGATTTTTCTGGAATTGTTGTTTGTTAGAGCGCTCATTTTTATGTTGCCAAAAAAACCCAATATTGCAATAACAAGTAAAGAAATAATGCTGTGCAACCATATACTGAACTCACCGGGTTTTAGTGTTTATATAAGTTCAGTGTTCAGTGCTGTAAGAGTGAATTCTATACTGAAAGTGTTAACTGAACACTGGGGAATTTGTTTTGTATTCAGGCATATATCCATTAACCAAATACAGTCTCACACACACTTAAAGCAGACATGCTTTTACCGCTGTTTAATCTGTTACTGAAAATGTAGAGGCCTGTCCATCTCTGCTTTCCACTGCTGTATTTTGTGGATGATGCACAGGACTGAAGTTTGAGGGCAGAGTTCACGGAGGATGACGGTCTCTGAGACGCATTAAAAACAGAGGCCATTTTCTCTCTGTAGCTCTTCCTGAACCTTTTTGCAGACCTGTACAGGTCGCCTACAAAGCAATAGCAAAGCGGGTTGAGTGCCGAGTTGGTGAGGCCGAGCCACTGCGCAAAAGGTCGGCTCTGCAACACCCAACTGTGCTCAACGTGGCCAGGAACTTCTCTGTCCAGAGAGCCTGGCATGTTGAAGTCAATCCAGATATCGGCTACATAGAGAGGAAGCCAGGAGAGGGTAAAAAGCACCACCAGCGCTAGCACCATCTTGGCTATTTTCTTGCGCGACTTCAGCCGCGCTGCTGACCGGGTTGAGCTTGACATGGCAGCTTCGCTAAACTGGTCATCTGCACTCCACAGTTTCCAGGTAGTGAGAAAACATATGATGAGGTTGAAGAGGACTGGGAAGCCATACAGGGCGCAGAACAGTAAAAAGTTGTAGCCTAGGCGCAGCCGTGCTTTCGACCAGGTCTCGACGCACACCGTTATCACGTGTGAGCCATCCATTGTCAAGGAGAGCATCTTGGTTTCGTTCATAAAGACCAACGGAGCACACAGCCCGGATGACACCGTCCACACCGTGGCTATCATCGCACCAATCTTCCTACCGGTGAAGAAAGATCGTGCACGTAGTGGACTGTGAACATTGTAGTATCGGTTCAAGCTTATGACAGCCAGGCTCAAGACACTCGCAGACACAGACACGGCCTGAACGAACGGCACGGCACGACACAATAAGTCCCCAAACACCCAAGCATTGTACACCTGGTGGCCCAAGTTCACAGGCATGCACACACACACCACCATCATGTCACACACAGCCAAGTTTATCAGCAGCTTTCTGGTAGTGGAGGCACCAGCTAGTCTGTTCCTTCTTCGACTCAGGACCAAGAGCGCCATAATATTCCCCACAAATCCTGTCAGAAAGGACACCAAATACATGACCATCAGGACAATCGTGCCAGGTTCGTGTCCTGCAAAAAGAAAGTCTGCAGCAAAGGGCACTGAATCATGAACCATACTCCCATTATGGTCCTGTCTCAGGAAGGAAAAGTTGGTCGGCAGAAGGTGTCCAAATTTGGCATAAATGCTTGAAAAATTCATGTTTTGTCTATTTTTGTCCTAATCTGCTCATCGTGTACTCACAGAACAATCCAGTAAACCAGTTTAAAAATGAAACATGCAGGTGATCAGGACGCTTCACTCAGGCAAAACAAATCAAAAGAGACATGTCGTTTCATCATCATTTACAGCACGTGCGTAATTAGTCATGAATGATTATAAGGTACCGTCGGTCGCCATCACACGGAGCGCGAGCTGCAGGAGTGCTGTGCTGCTCGGGGAAAAGAGCGTGCAAAAAGTAAACGCACGCGCCTCGAGTCTTTACTGATGATGCTCCAAAAGTTGGTCCGTCCACACATCCACAGCCGGAATGTCTGCCTTCATTGTGAAGAAAGGTTGTAGACCTGGGGAGAAACAGGTGAGTGTACAGTACAGTACGCTGTCATCAAACTGCCGCTGTCATGAAGGTGAGAAAATTTGGCGCACGCGGATAGGAGGCGTGTGCACGCGCTGACAAACCCTCTGGCACTGTGTAGGCAATGTGCTGCACATCTGTGCCCGTGAAACCTTCCTGATGATGATGATGATGATGATGAGCCCAGGTTCCGAAATACAGTAAATCCAGTAATAAATAAATAAATAAATAAAAAGCCTCGGTTCTTAGCCAAGGTTCTTTCTCGCGACATGGTAGTGTCACGTGACTCACACACAAACAATTTCAGAATAAAATTATTTACATTATTATTAAAATTGACGGTGTTAAAAAGATCGTGTTTTGTGCTACTTTTTTTTATCCTATTTTGTCTACTTTACTAATGTGACCTGATCAGAAAATGCCTCTAGTAAAAATATAGTTTGATAGTGTGAATTGTTTTGTATAAATAGATAAATAGACAGATAGATAGATAGATAGACAAATAGATAGATAGATAGACAGATAGATAGACAGACAGACAGACAGATAGATAGATAGATAGATAGATAGATAGATAGACAAAAAGATAGATAGATAGATAGATAGACAGATAGATAGATAGATAGACAGACAGACAGATAGATAGATAGATAGATAGATAGATAGATAGACAGATAGACAGACAAAAAGATAGATAGATAGACAGATAGATAGACAGACAGATAGATAGATAGATAGACAAAAAGATAGATAGACAGATAGATAGATAGACAGATAGATAGATAGATAGATAGACAGCTAGTCATGTGAAAAAAAATTGGATTACCTTTGATGCTCTTTGTAACAATGTCTATTAATAAAGGTCATACACTTTATTAAATGACACATAAAATTGACATTTTGTAGTAATTTTCACAATTTAAATTAACAACAACAAAAAAATACAGATCGGTCACATGGGAAAAAGTAAGTACACCCCTACATTTATCACACCTTCAAATACCATATAATTAGAGTCATGTGTTGAATCTCATATCTTATCTCATATCTAGTGTCTGGTGTTCCCTTTGTTACTGAGGTGTGTGGTGTGAACTGCATCATATCAAAGTGCTTGAAGATGATGTGAGGCCATCTGTCCGAAAGTTGAGGTTGAACCGAAAGTGGACCTTTCAACAGGATAGTGATGCTAAGCACACTAGCAAATCCACCAAGGAATGTCTCAGAAAGAAGAAATAGAGGGTTGTGGAATAGCCTAGTCAAAGCCCGGATTTGAATCCCATTGAAATGTTGTGTGGGGATTTGAAACGGACAGTACATGCAAGAAAACCCTCAAACATCTTGCAACTGAAAGAATACTGCATGGAAGAGTGGTCAGAAATTCCAGAAAGCCGATGTCAGAGACCGGTGAACAATTATGCAGAACGCCTACAAGAAGTTATTTCTGCTAAAGGAGGCAATATTAGCTTCTGAGGCCAAGGGTGTACTTACTTTTTCCACAGAAGAATATCACATCTATTGATATTTCTGTTGAATAAATGATTGAAAAAGCCATTTTTACTTGTGGTTTTGTTCAAGTATATCAATTTCTTTAATAGGCACTGTTTCAAAGATGATCAAATGTTTGCTTGTCCAAATATGTAAAACATAAATAAATAAATAAATACAGTTTTTCACATGACTATAGATAGATAGATAGATATAAGGATAGATAGATAGACAAGGACCTAATTTTGATGGCTAGGAGACTGGGTCAGAGCATCTCCAGAAGGGCAGGTCTTGTGTGTTCCTGGTATGCAGTGGTTAGTACCTACCAAAAGTGGTCCAAGTTAGGACAACCGGTGAACTGGCGACAGGGTCGTGGGCACTCAAGGCTCACTGATGCATGTGTGGAGCAAAGGCTAGCTTGTTAAGTCCGATCCCAAAAAAGAGCTAAATAGCTAAGTAGCACAAATAGCTGAAAAAGTTAATGCTGTCTATGATAAAAAGGTGTCAGAACACACAGTGTGCATTACAGCTTGCTGTGTATGAGGCTGCGTAGCCGCAGACCGGTCAGAGTGCCCATGCTGACCCCTGTCCACCACCAAAAGAGCCCACAATGGGCATGTGAGCATCAGAACTGGACCATGGAGCAATGGAAGATGGTGGCCTGCTCTGATGATTCACGTTTTCTTTTACATCATGTGGACGGCCGAGAGTGTGTGCGTCTCTTACCTGTGGAAGAGATGGCACCAGGATGCACAATGGGAAGAAGGCAAGCTGGTGGAGGAAGTGTTCTGCTGGGAAATGTTGGGTCCTGGCATTTATGTCGATGTTACTTTGACAAGTACCACCTATTTAAACATTCCCTGTTTGGTATTCCCTAATGGCAGTGGCCTTTTTCAGCAGGATTATGCGCCGTGCCATACTGCAAACATTGTTCAGGAACGGTTTGAGGAACATGACAAGTGTTGATTTGGCCTCCAAATTCCCCAGATCTCAATCGAGTATCTGTGGGATGTGCTGGACAAACAAGTCTGATTCCCAGAGGCCCCAGCTTAAAGGATCTGCTGCTAATGTGTCAGATACCACAGCAGACCTTCAGAGGTCTTGTGGAGTCTATGTCTCAAAGAATCAGAGCTGTTTTGGCGGCACAAGGGGAGGGGGACCTACACAATATTAGGCAGGCGTTTTAATGTTATGGCTTATCAGTGTACATAAGCATGCACCCATGAAGCACTCATGCGCAGAAATGCTTTAGGTAGGTAGGACATTTGTCAGAACACTCCCTTGAAATAAAATTACTCTGATTATATGAGCTTATGTGAGGTAAAGACAAAGTAGCAAAATAATGTAAGATTGCAATACACTCCTACTGTATATTCACACTGTATGCACAATAATATGTGCACATGGGTAGGGGGAAGGTGATTTTTAAACCCTCAGTAATCCAGTGGTCCATGTGGTCTACATAGTTATTCAGAATAACTGTTTATAACTGCTTATTTTGAGATAAGCTGGACAGTTTTCACACCACAGATGTTTATTTTCATCTTAAAGCATGCTAAGTGGTGTCATTGTGCTGTCTAGTCCAGCATGGACTTTGTATTTATATACATATTTATATATCCTGTGTTTTCGCCATTTTTAGCCTCTTATCACAGAAACAGTTACTAAGATTTTTTTTTCCTTCGGATTCTGCAAAGGCTCACATGAAGCTATAACAAGCAGATTACGTCAGACACGAGTCAAACAATTCCCTGTAACGATAAGGTGCTTGAGATGAAGTCCATCTGCTCAGCTCCTATAAGGTGAATTAAGAGAGAGGAACGCACCTGGTGTTCTTGATACCTCAAGCTTTAAAACCAACAGGTAGATAAAAGACCCTACAGTCAGCTCCAGGGAGAAAGAACAAATTAAACAGATGAAATCTAATACTGACTGAACATCTAGGAGTCGATGACAAATTGTACTATGAAATCCTACTCAGAAAATAACAGATCCTCTAAAAGAGTGTACATTTGAACTGATGTGATAATGTGGCCTTTTTTTTTACATGCCTACAAACACTCCAGAAAATCACTGCAGATCATTTGAGCACCAACTGGAAGTTAGATGAATGTCAGTGAATGCAAAGTCTAAACCAGCTTTGTAAACCAAGTGAACTTTATGAACTTTTTCCAAAAGCACATTCATATTCCTGCTGTCTGAATGTACGTATATTAAGACGTTCACATTTGGTGGGGCTTTATTTTAATGCTGCTGATAAGAGCACTGCTTTGATTTAATGTAGCCTGAAGGCATAGTCCATAGTTTATTTATCTTTAAAAAAAAAAAAAAAAAAAGGCATTTAATTTTGTGAAATGAGGCAGAAAATAGGATTTAATGCACCAGGCACTTAGAGGAGGAAAAAACTTAGCAGCTGTCCAGTTACAGTCAATTCAGGAATTATTGGCATCCTTTTAAAAATGAGCAAAGAGAATATATTAAATGAATAATATATTCACTGAATGATATACTAAGTTTAAAGAGTCTTTTTCTGTTGAAAGCTGTTCAGCTTTCCCCTTAATGATGGATGATGGGTTTTATGTGTGCGACTGAAATGTTTTCCAAGGATGAAAATCTTTCGCATATATTCTTAAATATTTCTTATATGCCAGTAATTTTGCCATGCAGATTTTGAGGAAAAATACAGTTATTTCTCAAAATCCTTTTTTTTTAAATTATTATTATTATTTTTATATATATATATAAATCATTTTTGTGGTTGTTTGAATGAAAAATCTTTGTGCGTTTATATCATACAATCTTTTTGTTCATTCTCTTAAAGGGTGCAAATAATTCTGGAGCTCTGTGGATGCTCTAAATGTGTTTACCTACATTTCGATAAACCGCTAGACTCTCCCACTAGACAATTCTCTTTTTTCCCCCAACAAAGATCAAAAACTTTATAAACAGTCTTTCCAAATGAAGATGGATAAGGAGCTTTAAACCATTTCCTCAATGTGCGACCGGAAAAGAAACCCTCAGAAAGGAAATTCCTTTAAAACTAGAACTTTTGTTAACACTAAAACACTTCAGTTACAATCCTAAATATTATTCTCCGATAGGAAGTTTTAACATGTTTCATGTGAATCTCTTTATTGAATTAACAAGGAGAAAAGCTTTCTGAACAATTTATTGCACATAGTATCCGCACCGTTTCTCAGACTGATTGATGACATTTTTTTTGTCACTGCTTCATGCACACTTGAAGAGCTCCAGCTGTTTAGTTCATCTTTCTCCAAATTCCACCCAAAGTACTGAATTAGGTTTTAGACATGAGTAGTATTTTGTATATTTAGTTAAATGGACATGGAAGTATATACAGTGGTGTTTGAAAGTTTGGGATTTTCTATATACAGTACTGTGCAAACGTTTTAGGGACATGCAAAGAAATGCTGTAGAGCAAAGATGCCTTCAAAAATAAGGAAATTAAATGTTTCTACATTTAAATAAAATACTGTAAAGAGCAGTTAAACAACTAGGACAAAAATATTATACTTGGTCATTTATTTATTGAGGAAAATGATTCAATATTACATATCTCTGAGTGGCAAAAAGTATGTGAACCTTTGCATTCAGTATCTCGTGTGACCCTCTTGTGTAGCAATAACTGCAACTAAACGTTTGCGGTAACTGTTGATCAGTCCTGCACATCGGCTTGGAGGAATTTTAGCCCGTTCCTCAGTACAGAACAGCTTCAACTCTGGGATGTTGATGGGTTTCCTCACATGAACTGCTTGGCCACTCATAGATATGTAATATTGAATCATTTTTCTCAATAAATAAATGACCAATTATAATATTTTTGTTTCATTTGTTTAATTGGGCTGTCTTTATCTACTTGTAGGACTTGTGTGTAAATATGATGATATTTTAGGTCATATTTATGCAGCAATATAAAAAATTCACAAACTTTCAAGCACCACTGTTCTTAGAATTTAAGGACTACTGTTGTACATTTACACCATGACTATGGCTTAGGGTGCAAAAATGTGTCCTTTTTCTGGCCAATGTTTCTAATTTCAGTATGCATTTTAACAATGAACAATATAGATTACTTCCTCCAGAGAACTAACATGTAAATTTGTATGGATTTTCTAAAGAAGTTATTGACGTGACCTGGGAGAATTCCTGTGGTAATCATTTATCGTCCCACTAATTAAATATCGGCTGAAATTTTCCTCTAGCATGACAAAGAGACCGCGTTACTTTTTAATGACCCTCCACCAATCTTGCCCGGATGGGACAAAAATGTGAGAGACATGCTCATCAGCGTTGAAATAAATGAGCTGCCAAATGATATCTATAGTGCTGTCATTGACAACCTTTCAATATGTGTTACATGCGAGTTTATTAACAGACCACTAAGATTACAACCCCACACAGATCAATTTTTATTACTCAACACTCCTTGTGCATCACCAAAGGAGGTGTTTGTTCTGTTCGCTGCAATTACAAAATTCAATCAAATGTACATTAGTGAAATTATTAACAGCAATGGATGTTAATTTGCAGTCACTGCTAGTTGTTGCTGCTATACGGCAGTGATAAAATGAAGAAGGTTCAAGATGAAGAAGTCATCTGCATACTCTAACAACAAACATCAGCTAGTTTAACTTTAAATGCTTGATCAGCTGATGATCTTTTTTTTTCTATGTACAGGCACACGTAAAATACTCCATAGTATGTTATTGATTGCTGCATCGAGCTTAGACACTGATAAGGAACATGAGAAGTGCTTCATATTTGTGCTACACATTAAAAATAATTAAAGACATAAGGAAAATATACATAATAGGTGAAAACAACATAAATCAAAAGTAATTCAATAAAAAAAAAAACTATCAGATGGTGCACATGGATGCAACGCCTCTTAACCCTTTGAAAGTAAACATGACAGTAAATCCTGAAAATTTGAAATGTTTACTTACATGATATTAACAAGTACTGGTACATTTTACATAGAATTCCTTACAGTTCATAATGTTCCTGATAAATCCCTCACACAAACCTTGGGGAACGTAACAGGAACTGTAGAAGGAAGGAAGCTCTAAATTACCTAGTATTCAGGGCCAATGGAAGGAAAACATCCCACACCATCTGCTATATAAAAAGTTCATCAAAATATTATATGACACATATTGAAGGCAATCTGAATGTAAGCTCTTAGAGATGGTAAACATAGGAAGCATTCCTGTCATCTTAACTCTTTTTATCAGAGGCCAAAAAATGGAATTTGTGCCTGTTTTGGGGTGCCCATGTTCAGCATTAAATTTATTTGTGATGTCACAGTCTACAGTAGTGGTTAATGGCTGATGTGATAGTTGACACTCAGGGCTTTAAGAATTTGCAAGTTTTTTATAAGTATTTCTTTTTTTTTACCTAGCCTACTCGGTTTAAATGTTATGATTTTATTGTGACAGTTGTTATACAGTGTTTTACTACCAAAAAAAGCTTTAGTAGTACTGTCCGTTTTATCTCTGTACCAGTGATATTGTAGAGAGGTGTGAATTATTTACCCAGCACAGGGCTCACACCCGTCCCATTTCCCATCACGCTGCTCACCAGCTGCTGAACACAGTGAGTAACATGAATCATGATACTCTACACACAGAAACCCAACAGTGTCCTGACTAATCTTATAACAGACTTGCAGCGATAAAGTAATTAGTTTGTTTCTACTGATTGAAAATGTCCGATAAATCGATTCCATTCTGCCGGCAGAATGAAACGCCAATATACATTAAATCAAAACCCAAGTGCTATCAGTTTACAATGATTTGACCTACATCACATTTACATACAGGGAAATAACCATTCCACCATATTACCGGATTTTTCCTCCTCAGCTTTGAATAATAACTTGAGATTTGGTTGATGCATGACAAAGTTGCCAGCACCATTCTTCTTCTACTGTCAGCCTCTTTTACTCAATTTAGTGGGGGTCTGTGTAGATGATCTCAAGATGGGCGAGTCACATGGGATCAGGATTGAATCGGCGACATGGCAGTTCATTTTCTTCTCGTCGACTATGAGTCATTAATCTGGGAATGAGGTGTTTCTCTGGTGGCAGCTTGGAAGAGATATTATAATGTATTGTATTCACAGCCTGGTGTTGACAAGCTTCACATTCATAGATGCAACAGAGATTATACACACTCAACAAACTTAGCAAAGTTCCAAATACCACAAAGTGAAGACAATGGTCTATTATAGTGGCTTCAGGTTTTCAGCAGTCTTTATTATGATTAATCACACACTGGATTTCCATTCACACCTCAAAGTCAGATTACCCAGATGTTAAAATGCATCAAGATCTGACTTCTGAACCTCTTAGCTGGTCCACTGTCTCTGTTGGTTGAAGGCTCTGTTCTAGAGATTCAAAGTAAAATGAGGAACCTTGGAGTAATTTTCGATACCAGCCTTACATTTGATTCTTTTGTTCAGAGCACTGTTAAAGCATCCTTTTTTTTACCTCAGAAATATAGCAAGACATATAGCAAAATATATGCGCCCTATGCTAAACTGCTCTGTGGCTGAAAAGCTGATTGACTCATTTGTTATCGCTCGTCTAGATTACTGTTATGCCGTTTTAGCCGGAGTGTCTAAATCCACAATAAATAAATTGCAATACGTACAAAACTCTGCTGCCAAGATCCTGACTTGGACCAGGAAATCTGATCATATTACTCCTGTTTTGGAGTCCTTGCACTGGCTCCCGGTCAGGTTCCGTGTCGATTTTAAGATTATGATGTTGACATACAAGGCATTACATGGATTGGCTCCTCATTATATATCTGCTTTATTAATTCCTTACACCCTAAATCGCAGACTGCGCTCCTCACAGTGTAATCTGTTAACTGTTCCACAAACACATTTAAAATCTATGGGTAAGAGGGCTTTTTCTGTCTATGCGCCTTCCCTTTGGACCTCTCTTCCCCCCGAACTCAGGGAAGCTCAGACCTTTGGCATTTTTAAAGCTCAACTCAAGACACACTTTTTTAAATTTGCATTTGACTGTTGATGTCTACTTTTATTATTATTATTAATGTTGTTATTCTTATTAACTTTTGTAATGTTTTATTTTTTCTGTGTACTGCTTATTTTGTGTACAGCACTTTGAGAAGCTGCTTTTAAAGGCGCTTTATAAAATAAAGATTATTATTATTATTATTATTATTATTATTATTATTATCCATGAAGCATGATCAGAATTTTAAAAGTTTAAAATCTCAATAGCCACCCGATTCCTGCCCAGAACCTACAGTACAGTGGTTTAACTAGAGTTAGCATCCTAATTAGATTTAGCATTAGCAAGGATTGCCATGACATCACTTTTAAGCACACTCAGTCATTTAACTGCTTGAAAGCCACATTATAACACTATAAACACACAAGGTTCAGCTGATAACAATTTATTGAGATGGTCAAGAGTGACTTTGCTGCCCTAATTTTTTTGTTTGCTTGTTTGTTTTGAAATAATAAGGTTTGGTATTAGCATTGTTAGCATTGTAAGCCACACAATAGGTTATTCAGCTGCCTTATAGTCAAGTTACAACATTAAAAATATGCAAACTCCGGCTCAAACCGATTTTTGAGAATGCTCAAAAGTTCCTTTGCTGTCCTGTTTTTCTTTGTAATGCAAAAATATCTACTTGATTTGTTACATAAAGCAGACCAGTCAAACAATTTAAATCTTTATACAGATTGCTCACAGGAGAATTATTTGGCTGCGCTGAGTGCTTACCAATTTTCTCATCTACATAATACAGTTGTGCGGAGGCCAAAGCTTAAGTAATTTTTTTTGTCGTGTTCTACATATTTTCCAGGTTATTTTTTTACGAATAAGTAGTAATAATAATAATAATAAAGACTTTTGCACTTTTAATTCTGTTCAAATTTCAGCTTTAGTTATATATATATATATATATATATATATATATATATATATATATATATATATTATATGTATAAAGGATAAAGAAATATTTTTGAGTTGCTCATGTGCAGAACAATATTCCACTATATTATGCCTGTGCTTCTTAAAATAATGGAATAAACTCATGACATAGCGCCTTTAAGAGTCTCCAATAGGGACAACCAAAGAATTTTATAAGGATGTATGCATGTGTATATATAACATATAACATAATTGTGGGTTAAGACATTAGTATGTTTTCTTAAGGCCTAAAGTGCAATGTATAAAAGGAATGATCAGCAGCACTACATTTGGTCGTTTCCTTTTGTTACAGTTAACTACTGCAGACTGTAATGTTCATATGTTTTGTATTTGAACTTGACCCAGGGGCCCTGGCCACTAGAGTCCCTTTGACAAGCATAGCTTTGGAGAGAATATTTAGGCCATTATGCTGTCACACAACATGATACACCACGAGCCAGTGAAATGAGTCATTGTTATTGGAATGTGGCTCTAAATTTGTAATCATTGAGTGGTCAGTTAGGTCCTAACTCTTTTTAACAGGAGCTGGATAAGTGGATGAAAAACAAACCCATGGATTACCATAAAACCACACTAAGTAAGTCGACACTAAGAGAAGTCAGATAAGATAAATTTTCCCTAAATGTGTCTGAGTAAAAATGAACACCAAACTAAAATGGGCTAAAGAAGACTCAACATGCTATCACTGCTAGCCACTGAGTTGCAGGTGAGTTAAACAGATGGGTGATTTGGTTAATGAGTTTGCGAGGTGAAAAGCAAGGAAGAAGCCAATTACCTAAAGTAAGACGGCCTTCTGCTTATCACGGAGACTATTCAAATACCCATCATGGATGTGTAATGTGGTAATGAATCTGTTCTACTGTTCATATTTTATGTAGCTGGAAGAATGCATTGAAGAATAAGCCTTTATATTTGTCATATATACATAATATCTTTTAGTCAGTTAGTTACAGTTACATTTATATAGCGCTTTTCTCAAAGTGCTTTACATACTATGGGGAGGATCTCCTCAAAGCACCACTAGTGTGTAGCATCCACATGGATGATGGGATGACAGCCATACTGCGCCAGAACACCCACCACACTCCAGCTGTTGGTAGAGAGAAGAGAGTGATGTGGCCAATTCAGGGATGGGGATTATTAGGAGATAGGCCCTGATAGAGAAGGGCCAATGGGGGAATTTCACCAGGACACTGGGGTTAAACACCTACTCTTTTACAATAAGTGTCCTGGGATTTTTAATGACCACAGAGAGTCAGGACCTCGGTTTAACATCTCATCCCAAAGACAATGCTGTTTTTACAGTATGGTGTCCCTGTCAATATACTGGTGCATTAGGCCCCACCCAGACCACAGGGTGAGCACCACCTGCAGGTCTCACTTCCAGCAGCAACCTTAGTTTTCCCCAGGTGGTCTCCCATCCAGGTTCTAGCCAGGCTCAACCCTGCTTAGCAGCAGTGGGGAAACCAAGCAAGGGAGATATGGCTCTGGCAAACAGTGGCAGCTTGGCAACCTTCTGATCGATAACCCAGAGCGTAAACCGCCCAGGTTCATGTGAAGTGGGATGGGGAGGGAGGTGCTTAGGTTCCTGCCCAGAGGCAGATGATTTACCAACCCATCCCTTTCCTGACCAACATCAGTATGTAAACTCATAGGTTGGCAAAAACATTTTCTCACTGAGGGTAAAAAGAATAATCAGAGCACAAGGTCCACCACCTGGTCTGTTCAGTTTAGAAGGGCCTCTTGAAGCAAATATCTGTTGGGGGTATTTTTGCCTCTTTGATGGCCCTTTTCAAACTTCAGCACTTCAGGTCAGCAAAGAAGCTAGTACTGTTTCCATCTACAAACCTGATCTACAGTATGTGTGTACGCTGAATAACAGAACAGTGTTCAGAAGATAAATAAAGCACGGTGAACATGAATCAGCTACTGTTCAGCAGCACGGTGTTATCATGTACTGATGGTAGATAAATCACCATCCCAAATATATCATCACCAATTTGTAGGCTTTAACTGAAGATGTGTATAACCGATAAAGCACAGCGTCATTAATCTTAATGCAACTGAATGCTGCTGATACAATTATCACGTTTCTTTTTCTGTTTTGTTTTGTCTGTGAGAAGGAAACTTTATTTACTTAATGTCACTTATGAAGGGAAATATAAATGAGATTTAAATTACTCCTAAAAAAAAAAAAGGCAGTTCTTTAGGGACTCTGATTATGTAAAGTAATATATCATTTCATTAACGTTTCACTGAAAATGTAATTATTTAATGAATTATATCATCATCTCCTTTCTTCCCCTTTCCTCGCATTTGTTTCATTGGGGTTTTTTTTTCATTTCTCATAATCCCCCCCCCAACCCCCAGTTATATTAAACACAATTTTCTTTTGTTGCACACAAACGCAAGGGAACTTTTAGTTTGTAACGCTGGTTGTTTTGGCGGGTTTGTCCGAAAAAAAAAAAAAACAGAGCTTGTTTGTTTCTAACTTCACATTAGCGATGTTACTGTTGTTAAGAAATGAACCAAAAACTATGGTAATGTTATTTTTGCGTGTCTTTAGCTGTACGTTTTTGCTAAACAAAAAAACAAAAAAAAAAACGACAAATTGTTAGTACCAACAGTTCCAGCGTTACAGTATATATAAGACTGTTGGTGGTTGGTAGCCATGAAACATTGCAGGGTTACGGTAAATTCCAAATGCATACGTAATGGACATGAAGTGCACTAGATAGGGTGTAGACGCTATGCTGGTGTAGTGCACAGATATAGGGAGTAGGGAGCCGTTTAGATTCGCCCTTTGTTAACGTTCGAACCAGCTAGCGGGGCAATACTAAGACGATGGCGTTACCGCTATAGGCTAGCTTGCTGTGGTGGGGGAAAAAAAAACAAAACTAGCCGTACGTTCAATTTAATGTGGAAACCCCTGATGTTTGAGTTTGTTTAGTTATTTTACTCTGCAATTAAGGTTTACTGGTGCGTTAATGTATTCATTCGACTATCTAGAGAGTTAGCCAGCAATAGTTCTTGTTTGTTTTTCGTGTCACTCCAGGAAGGATAAAGTGAAGCCATGAGTGAGTTCAGGATACACCATGATGTGAACGAGTTGCTCAGCCTCCTTCATGTCAGAGGAGGTGATGGGGCCGAGGTGTACATCGATTTACTGCAGAAGAACAGGACTTCTTATGTTACCACCACAGTGTCTGCACACAGTGCTAAGGTAGGCACTGGGTTAACATGCATGAATCCCCACTTTAGATAAGATACCATGTCTGTCTTTGACCCACTTTTCTAGTTAAAAACTTAAAGGAAACAATGCACCCTGAACGACTTTCATACTCATTCATTATTTCTTCACTAAGCTTTATCCTGGTCAGGGTTGGAGCGGATCCAGAGCCTATACTGGGAACACTGGGTACGAGCTGGGAGTACACCCAGGATGGGTCTCCAGTCCATCTCAGGACGCACACAGTCACACTTAAGGACAAGTTAGAGACGCCAGACCGACTACCGGCATGTTTTTAGGATGTGGGAGGAAACCCACACAGGGAGAACGTGTGAAAATCTGCATATCTAGTAACCCGAGCTGGCGAGAAAGAACGAAGCCTTTATTTGTCATGTATACATTGC